>NC_080383.1:43594261-43894261 GCF_014773155.1 Arachis stenosperma | reverse complement strand
ATAATCGTTATCTTGCTAATTGAGCTGAACTTAAATAATCCCAACCTTTTCTTAAGAAATAATTAGGATTCAAAGGTCAATTTAATTAGTCCCTTGACTTTCCTTTGCCCTGGTAAAGGTTGACCAAGTGGAATTTAGATACAACTTTCATTATTGTTGAGAGAGATCACCAAGTTGGACTTCCAATTTCTCTTACCTTGCCAAAAGTTGTTTTTACAGTTATTAATTACTTTTAATCGCCATTTAAATTAATTGTCATTTAAATCACTTGCTTCTCATCTTCTAAACCCCGATTACAACCTTTATAGCCAATAATAAGAACATACTCCCTTGCAGTTCCTTGAGAAGACGACCCGAGGTTGAATACTAGGTTAAATTTTAAAGGGGTTTGTTACTTGTGACACCCAAACATTTGTACGAAGGGATTTCTGTCGGTTTAGAAACTATATCTACAACGTGACTGTTTTTATGACATTCTTTACTGGCAAAAATCCTAACGTCAAGTTCCAATAACTCTAGCCTTTTCCAAGGAAAGACTAGGACCTGAGGAACCAAACTTATTCCATCCACTTGACTTACATTCATAGTTAGAGGTTAACTTAGTGGGAGAAAAATCCAATTCTCATCACAATTGATAAGGATAACTGGGATAGGACTTCCAGTTTTCATACCTTGCCAAGAGTTTTATTAGTTATTAATTTATTAATTCTATTTCTCTTGCTTAAAACCTTTTTCAAACCCAAACACTGTTTTTCCATAACCAATAATAAATCATACTTCCCTGCAATTCCTTGAGAAGACGACCGAGGTTTTAATACTTCGGTTTATAAATTTATTGGGTTATGTTACTTGTGACAACCAAAACGTTTGGAAGAAGGGATTTTCTGTTTGTTTTGAATCTATACTCACAACGCGACTATATTTTTACAAAATTCTTTACTATCAAAAATTCCAACGTCAAAATGGCACCGTTGTTGGGGAATTACAAACGTGTGCCTTATTATTGGTTATTGTAAATATTTTTCTCTTACTTGTTTACTTGTTTCTATTTTCCCTTCTTATTTCTGATAGCTACTATGAATTCTCACCCCTCTCGCTTTGAGTTTGGTTCTAGTTTTGTTGCAAGGAATGGAAGCTATAACAGGACTATGCATCAAGGTCTGAGCAATCAAAGATCGATGGAGCCAAGAGGATCTGATCACCCCTTTAGGCAACAACACCCTCCTAGATATCATGGACACAGACCATTCTACAATGCATACCGAGCTAATAGATTTAGTGGACCCCCTTGTAACTACCAACAAGCCCCACCATATGCTCAGAGACCATCCTTTCAACATAACCTTAACCCACCACACTCACAAGCTTCTTTTCACCATTTGCCACCATATGATCCTTATCCGCCCCAATGCCAATCCGATTACTCCCAAGAACCACCACCCCCTATGCACCATGTCCATATCCATCAAGCCAAGAATCACAGGTTCGCTTCGAAGAATCAGTAAACCAATTTAATGCAACCCTTTATCAATTGGAGCAAGCAATAAATCAATTATCTTCCAAACGTTCGGACACTCAACAAACTCCCATGGCTTCATGTGGAGAATCTAATGAAGAACGTAGTGTGAAGCAGACACTAGAAGCTCCAGTAAACAACATAGAACATAACTTTGTACTGGAACAAGTAGAGGACGCTGTCATTGTAGAAGAAGAAGAATTGGTTGAAGATTTAGGAGATGCTGAACCTCTACAAGAAACCAGAGTTGTGGAGAATTCCGTCGATGACGTTACAATTGATGCTAAGGAGGATAGTGCACAACCCCCAATGCAGATATCTTATGAAGAACTAGACGGAATAACCCAAGACGCATGTTTTCTTTATGATGATAGTCACCAGTCAAGTTCTCCTAGTAATGAACTTGCATCCGCAAGTGAATTTTTTGAGACAGAAGAATCTTTCCCAAGTGAATACGAAGATGATGCAGAGGTTGACTTTTCTCAACCTCCGAATTATGATTCAAGTGATGACGAAGATATCGGTGACTTTGATCAATACATGGTTGAAATTGAAGAAATTTGCAAGGAAGTGGAGGAATTCACTGAAGACCACAAGGGAGTAGAGCTTGCAGAACCACTGGAAACACTTATCCCAAGGCCACCGCCACCCAAATCCAACTTCAAGTGGGTAAAATCCTTGACTTTTATCTTTACTTTTCCACTTGAATATGGTTTACTTGAAACAGATGGCCAGCTTAGAGCTCTTTGCGGCTTTAAGAGAAAAAGGGGAATGACTCGCACTCAGCACTGGTATGCAAGATTCAATGAGATTTCGCACTTCAATTTAAGGTGCAAGGATTGGTGTCAAGCTCAATTGAAAGGATCTCGGAAGCTGTTTGGTCACTGCAGTGAGAATTCAGACTACTCACCACCCGGCTGGAAAAATGTGGATCAAGATAAACATGGGTGTAAAAGTAGAGTTTGGGATCCTGCAATCTATTCTACCATTCAACACTCCGGGAGCCTGCAAGCCTGTTTGAACTCACCTAAGGGCTTTACATACCTTGTTTGGGACCCCAGAGGATGTTGGCATTCCAAACACTGGTGGAGATTTATGGACGAATTCAAGCACAAGCCACCATAGCAGAAAGCTCATCAAATGTCCAACTTAAGGACTTTAACTAAAAGTGCTAGGTGGGAGACAACCCACCATGGTATGATCGTTCCTTCTCCATTCTACTCTATTTTTAAATTTTGCTTGAACCTGAAATTTTTGCATGACATTCATTGCATTTTGCATTCTGCATACTGCATATAAAAAAAATCCCGCACGCAACGCGTAAGCGTCGCTGACGCGTCCGCGTCATATGTGCGTTGGGAAGATAACAAAATTGAACAGAGAGTCACGCGAAAGCGTGGTTGGAGGCGTGCCTTTGGCACATATTGGTCCACGTGACCGCGTCGCTGACACGTCCGCGTCATGTGGGAAACACGCCTGCCATGCGACCGTGTCACCCACGTGAACGCGTGCCTCAAAATCGACGTAAAAAGGGTGTATGGCCGAATGTTGAGCTGGAATTGGGCTGGACTCGTACTAGAAGCACAAGCCCTACCACGCGAACGCGTGCCCCATGCGTACGCGTCATTTTTCAAAATAGGCCATCCACGCAATCGCGTCCCCCACGCGACCGCGTCACACAGATTTTTGGCAACATGCATTTAAACAGAATGTTGTGCGAACGCGAGGCTGCACTCGCGCCTCTAGCACATATCGAGTCACGCATCCGCGTGCCACACGCGTTAGCGTCACTTCATCAAAGCGCGACCCACGCGACCGCATGCACCATGCGTTCGCGTCGCCTGCGCCGCACATCCTATCCAACACAGCCAAATATCTTATCTTTTCTTCCCCAAATCTAAATCTTTTCTTTCCCTTCGTATTTCTTTCTTCCTTCCTTTCTTTTTTTTCTTTTTTCCTTTCAATTGGTGTTAGAAATTTAGTTGGGTCATTATTTTGCTAGGGGATTGTTAAGAAATTGCTTGACAATTATATATTATTTTTTTAAGGGTGCTTGCATGTTCAATTTAATACTTTCTATACCTTATTTAATATGCATGCTTTGTGTTTGTGAAAAAGCCCGTATGGCATTGTGCATTCTTAATTATTCTATCCTTCTACTCTAATGCCTGTTTTTCACACAACCCTTTTTAATATTTTATTAATTAAATATAATTGTCAATACAAACGTTATTGTTAGTTTCTTATGACTAATAATACATTAAGGCATTTAATGCTTAATTTACACTACTCATGCCTTTGCCAGCATGCCAATAAACATCTTGCATTTAATTGCCTCAATTTATTGGTGCACGAAATTGTGATCATAAATGGCGCCATCAACATGGTACGCTCAATTGCAATCTCAACTCTTTATCACAACTTCACACAACTAACCAGCAAGTGCACTAGGTCGTCCAAGTAATAAACCTTACGCGAGTAAGGGTCGATCCCACGGAGATTGTTGGTATGAAGCAAGCTATGGTCATCTTGTAAATCTTAGTCAAGCAGATTCAAATGGTTCTGGAGGATTAACGATTTAAAAGATAAATAAAACATAAAATAAAGATAGTGATACTTATGCAATTCATTGGTGAGAATTTCAGATAAGCGTATGGAGATGCTTTGTCCCTTCCGTCTCTCTGCTTTCCTACTGTCTTCATCCAATCCTTCTTACTCCTTTCCATGGCAAGATGTATGTTGGGCATCACCGTTGTCAGTGGTTACAGTCCCGTCCTCTCAGTGAAAATGTTCAACGCGCTCTGTCACAGCACGGCTATTCATCTGTCGGTTCTCGATCATGTCGGAATAGAATCCAGTGATTCTTTTGCGTCTGTCACTAATGCCCCACAATCACGAGTTTGAAGCTCGTCACAGTCATTCAATCCTTGAATGATACTCAGAATACCACAGACAAGGTTTAGACCTTCCGGATTCTCTTGAATGCCGCCATCAGTTCTAGCTTATACCACGAAGATTCTGGTTAAGGAATCCAAGAGATATCCACTCAAGCCTTGTTTGCATGTAGAACGGGAGTGGTTGTCAGGCACGCGTTCATAAGTGACAATGATGATGAGCGTCACATAATCATCACATTCATCAAGTTCTTGGGTGCGAATGAATATCTTAGAACAAGAATAAGCTGAATTGAATAGAAGAACAATAGTAATTGCATTAATACTCGAGGTACAGCAGAGCTCCACACCTTAATCTATGGTGTGTAGAAACTCCACCGTTGAAAATACATAAGAACAAGGTCTAGGCATGGCCGAATGGCCAGCCTCCCAAAGAGGGTTCAATCATAAACATGATCAAAAGCTCCTTTTACAATAGTAAAAGGTCCTAATTTATAGAGAACTAGTAGCCTAGGGTTTACAGAAATGAGTAAATGACGTAAGAATCCACTTCCGGGCCCACTTGGTGTGTGCTTGGGCTGAGAATTGAAGCTTTCATGTGTAGAGACTTTTCTTAGAGTTAAACGCCAGCTTTTGTGCCAGTTTGGGCGTTTAACTCCCATTCTTGTGCCAGTTCCGGTGTTTAACGCCAGAATTCTTGAGCTGACTTGGAACGCCTGTTTGGGCCATCAAATCTCGGACAAAGTATGGACTATTATACATTGCTGGAAAGCCCAGGATGTCTACTTTCCAAAGCAGTTGAGAGCGCACCAATTGGGTCTCTGTAGCTCCAGAAAAGCTACTTCGAGTGCAGGGAGGTCAGAATCCAACAGCATCTGCAGTCCTTTTCAGCCTCTGAATCAGATTTTTGCTCAGGTCCCTCAATTTCAGCCAGAAAATACCTAAAATCACAGAAAAACACACAAACTCATAGTAAAGTCCAGAAAAGTGAATTTTAACTAAAAACTAATAAAAATATAATAAAAACTAACTAAAACATACTAAAAACATACTAAAAACAATGCCAAAAAGCGTATAAATTATCCGCTCATCATTTTTCATGCTATGCTTCCATTGATGTCCTAATTTCATGGAATCGCGACCATGTGTTAACGATATTCTTCTTTATTTTGGCATGATTCTTACTAGTACTGCCCTCTCCCTTGCTCTATCCCTTTGACTTCATGTCCCTTTCTCTTCTCCTTTTTTCAGGCTGGCCACTAGGATGAGTAAAGAGAAAGACTCTAAAACGAGCACCGGTTGAGGAACCACAACCCCCGCCCATCTGCACATCGTTGCATGCACCGAGAACGGTGCAATCTTTAAGTGTGGGGAGGTCGATACCGATCTCCACGGGTAAGTTAGTCTATTCTCAACACCAATTTTTGTTTTTCATTGTTGCATTTGCATATTTGATTGCATATTTTCTTGATTTTGTGCATATTTTACCACTTGGTTGAAGTAACATTTTCTTTTTCAAGAAAATTTTTATAGTATTTCACTAATTTGAATAAAACTTTTTGAAAAAAAACTTGTATGAATAAATATTATTTTGGAACATGGTTTAGAACTCGAACACACAAAACTAGTAAGATTTTGAGCCTATTTGATTGGTTGCATCTTATCAACCAATATTTTATTTTTGGTATGTGTTATTCTCTCTAAAATTGTAATCTTTGTCTTGCTTAATTCTATATTTCCACTGTTTGATGTATGCATGCACTTATATGATTGAGGCCTTGTTTCACTAAGCTTACATACCCATATGGCCTTACCCTTCCATTATCCTTTGCAAACCAATTTGAGCCTATTTTACCCATTTGTTCTTTACTTTAGCTTATTACTAACTCTAAACGGAAAACAATAATATCCTTAATTTGAATCCTTAGTTAGCTTAGACTAGTAAAAGTGCTCACGATTTAAGTGTGGGAAAGTTGGATTTGAAAATATTTGGTTTGAGTAATTGGGTGTTGTATATTTTAGTGAAAATGTGCAAAATAATAGTTGAGCACATATTATTGCATTTAATACTTTAATCATATGCATTGAGAAAAATAAAAGAAAAATAATAAAAAAAAGAAGAGAAAAATAAAAGAAAAAAAGTGAAAAAGAAAAGAAAAAAAAGCAAATAATAAAAGGGGACAAAATGCCCCAAAGTAAGTATTGCTATCAATGCATATGTACTGAACTCAAATTTATGATGCATGAATTGTCCTAAGTTAGGTGGAAAGTTTATGTTAATTAAGGATTCAGACTTTAGTCCACTTGGCCAAATACAATCCTACCTTGACCCTAACCACAGTACAACCCTTAAAAGACCTCTTGATTTGTGTATTGGTGCATTAAATTTTTGTTGATTGTTAGATGAAGAGCAAGCTATAGAAAGCAAGATTAGTAGAGAATTGAGAGAATTGACCCTAGACACTTGAGAGTTAGAATGATATACACTACCAGTAAGGGTTCAGTGCTTAATTCTATGTTTCCTGCTTTCATGAGCTATCTTCTTCTTGCAAGTTATTTGTATTGTGTTTTGTGATTTGAATTAGTGAAATCCAGTTCATATTTATTCTTGAAGGATTTATTTACTTTTTCACCAAGTAGGTAGAATCATTTTAGCATGTAGTTGCATTCACATTCATAGGTTGCATTGCATGAGTCCTGCTTTTCCCTACTCATTTATTTTGTCTCCTTGAGCTTAGCATGAGGACATGCTAATGATTAAGTGTGGGGAGGTTGATAAACCACTATTTTATGGTTTATATTGTATTTAATTGAGTGGTTTTATCAAGCTTTTCACCCACTTATTCATAGGATATGCATGATTTTACAATTCCTTCCTAGTTTAGTTCTATGATTGAAAACATGTTTCTTTGGTCTTAATTTAGCTAATCTTAATCCTCTTTTATTACCATTCGATGCCTTGATCTGTGCGTTAAGTATTTCAGGCTTCATAGGGCAGGAATGGCTTAAAGAATGAAGAGGAAGCGTGCAAAAATGGAAGGAACACAAGGAATTGAGGAGATGACCAGCGAGAAGTCACGCGGTCGCATGGCTCACGCGACCGCGCGAAATGGAAGAAATCAGAGTGATGCGTTCGCATGCTTGACGCGACCGCGCCGACTGGAAGCTGCACGAATGACGCGAATGCGTGGACGACACGCACGCGTGACGTGCGCGATCTGTAGAATTACAAAAGTCACTGGCAGAGATTCTGCGCCGCATTTCAACCCAGTTTTCGGCCCAGAAATACAGATTAAAGTTAGGAAACATGCAGAGACTCAGGGAAGGCATTCATATTAGATCATAACTCACAATTTTAGGTTTTAGATGTAGTTTTTAGAGAGAGAAAGGTTCTCTCCTCTCTCTTAGGATTTAGGATTAGGATTTCTATTAGGATTAGGATTGTTTCTTCATACCAGGTTCAATAATTTATGTTTCTCTTCTATTTTTGTTTATTCTGAAGCTTTTATTTATATTTGATTTATGTTGCCCAATTGGCTTATGAATATTGTCCATGTTAGAATTGACATCTTCATTCAATATAATTTGAGGTATTCCGGATATTTATGATTTCAATTTAGCTTTTTATATTCTTGGCTTTAATTGATTAATTGGTAACTCTTGAGTTGTCAAACTCATTGTTGACTGAAAATTGGAATTCTTCAAGAATTAACTCGAGTTCCAATAACTCTAGCCTTTTCCAAGGAAAGACTAGGACCTGAGGAACCAAACTTATTCTATTCACTTGACTTACCTTCATAGTTAGAGGTTAACTTAGTAGGAGAAAAATCCAATTCTCATCACAATTGATAAGGATAACTGGGATAGGACTTCCAGTTTTCATACCTTGCCAAGAGTTTTATTAGTTATTAATTTATTAATTCTTGCAATCTATTTCTCTTGCTTAAAACCTTTTTCAAACTCAAACATTGTTTTTCCATAACCAATAATAAATCATACTTCCCTGCAATTCCTTGAGAAGACGACCCGAGGTTTGAATACTTCGGTTTATTAATTTATTGGGTTTTGTTATTTGTGACAACCAAAACGTTTGTACGAAGGGATTTTCTGTTGGTTTAGAATCTATACTCACAACGCGACTATATTTTTACAAAATTCTTTACTAGAAAAAATCCCAACGTCAACAACCCACCTACCCCCACCGTTCAAATTCAAACTATCTCCCTCCCAAACCCAACCCCTATTACAAGAATTCCCTCTCCACTCCACTTTTATATAAGCCCCTCATCACTCCTTCATTTTCACACATCATAACCACCAAAAACCCCCTTGGCCGAACCATCCACACACCTCCATCTCCTTTATTTCTTCTTTTTCTCCTCCTTTCTTTCTTCTTTTGCTCGAGGATGAGCAAACCTTTTAATTTTGGTGTGGGAAAAAGCTCTGCTTTTTGTTTTTCCATAATCATTAATGGCACCTAAGGCCGGAGAAACCTCTAGAAAGAGGAAAGGGAATGCAGTTGCTTCCAACTCCGAGTTATGGGAGATGGAGAGAATTTAAAAAGCCCTCCACTTTGGCAAGGTTATCCTTTCCTCATCTCATCTGTCTCCTATGCAATTCAGCTGGAATTGTCATAAAGGAAGACATCTCCATAGAAGCAGACAAGCCCATCACTAAAAATAGGATGGAGCAAACAAAAGAGCCCACTCATGGACCTCAACAAGAGCATGAGGAAGTTCCTCATCAAAAAATCCCTGAGATGCCTCAAGGGATGCATTTTCCTCCACACAACTATTTGGAGCAACTCAACACCTCTTTAGGAGATTTGAGTTCCAATATGGAGCACCAAGAGCACTCCATTATCCTCCATGAATTTAGAGAGGAACAAAGAGCCATGAGAGAGGAGCAACAAAGGCAAGGAATAGATATTGAGGAGCTCAAGCACTCCATAGGATCTTCAAGAGGAAGAACTAGCCGCCGTCACTAAGGTGGACCCGTTCTTTAATTTCCTTGTTCTTATTTTTCTATTTTTTTGTTTTATGCTATATGTTTTGTCTATGTTTGTATCTTTATTACATGATCATTAGTATTTAGAGTCTATTTCTTAAGGCTATGAACGTTCCATGAATCCTTCACCTTTCTTAAATGAAAAATATTTCTATTTGCAAAAGAACAAGAAGTACATAAATTTTGAATTTTATCTTGAAATTAGTTTAATTATTTTGATGTGGTGACAATACTTTTTGTTATCTGAATGAATGCTTGAACAGTGCATATTTTTTATAGTGAAGTTTATGAATGTTAAAATTGTTGGCTCTTGAAAGAATAATGAAAAAAGATAAATGTTATTAATAATCTGAAAAATCATAAAATTGATTCTTGAAGCAAGAAAAAGCAGTGAAAAGTGAGAATCAACATACTAATCTAGGAGAATCAATAACACTATTTGAATTCTGAGTTCCTATGGATGCCAATCATTCTGAACATCAAAGGATAAAGTGAGATGCCAAAACTGTTCAGAAGCAAAAAGCTATTAGTCCCGCTCATCTAATTAGAACTAAGCTTCATTGATATTTTAAAATTTATTGTATGTTCCCTTCTTTTTATCCTATTTTGTTTTTGGTTGCTTGGGGACAAGCAATAATTTAAGTTTGGTGTTGTGATGAGCGGATAATTTATACGCTTTTGGCATTGTTTTTACATAGTTTTTAGTATGTTTTAGTTACTTTTTAGTATATTTTTATTAGTTTTTATGCAAAAATCACATTTCTGGACTTTACTATGAGTTTGTGTGTTTTTTTGTAATTTCAGGTATTTTCTTGCTGAAATTGAGGGACCTGAGCAAAAGTCTGATTCAGAGACTGAGAAAGGACTACAGAAGCTGTTGGATTCTGACCCTCTGGCACTCGAAGTGGATTTTCTGGAGATACAAAAGCCCAATTGGCACACTCCTAATTGTGTTGGAAATTAGACATCTTGGGCTTTTCAAAAATGTATAATAGTCCATACTTTGCCCGAGATTTGATGGCCCAAACTGGCGTTAAAACGCCAACTAGAGACCCTTTTCTAGTGTAAAACGCTGGAATTGGCACCAGAACTGGAGTTAAACGCCCAAACTGGCATCCAAGCTGGCATTTAACTCTAAGAATGGCCTATACACGTGAAAGCTTCAAAGCTCAGCCCAAGCACACACCAAGTGGGCCCTGAAAGTGGATTTCTGCATTATCTGCACTTAGTTACTTATTTTCTGTAATCCCTAGTAACTAGTTGAGTATAAATAGCACTTTTGACTATTGTATTTCATCTTTTGATCATCTTTTGACCTTTTGATCACTTTGAAGGAGGTTAGACATTCGGCCATACCTAGACCTTTCTCTCTTATGTATTTTTCAACGAAGGAGTTTCTACACCTCATAGATTAAGGTGCGGAGCTCTGTTGTTCTTCATGAATTAATGCAAGTACTATTGTTTTTCTTTCAATTCACGCCTACTTCTTCTCCAAGATATACTCCCGTACTTAATTCAGTTAAGTCAGAATGAAGGGGTGACCCGTGACAATCACCCACTATCTTCGTTACTTGCTTAGCCAAGATCCACGTGCCTGACAACCACAAGCAGTCTACATGATGTTCAACGTAGTCATTGGATGACAGCCAGAGTATAATCACTTGGGTCTCTGATCCACGGATTTAACTTGCCTCTCCTGACAACAGAGCATTCGAGTCTGTGAGGTTAGAACCTTCGTGGTATAGGCTAGAACCAATTGGAAGCATTCTTGAGATTCGAAAAGTCTAAACCCTGTCTGTGGTATTCCAAGTAGGATCGGGGAAGGGATGACTGTGACGAACTTCAAACTCGCGAATGTTGGACGTAAAAGGATAGAGAGATCCTATTCCGACACAAGTGAGAATCGACAGATGTTAGCCATGCGGAATCGTACTTGGACCAATTTCACTCAGTGGACGGATGGTAGCCATTGACAACGGTGATCCACCAACATACAGCTTGGCATGGAAGGGAGCACGCATGATTGGATAAAGACAATAGGAAAGCAGGTGTTCAGAAGCAACAAAGCATCTCCAAATGCTTATCTGAAATTCCCAACAATGGATTACATAAATATCTTTATTGTATTTTATGTTTTATTTATCTTTTAATTATCAAAACCTCATAACCATTTGAATCTGCCTGACTAAGATTTACAGGATGACCATAGCTTGCTTCAAGCCAACAATCTCTGTGGGATCGATCCTTATTCGCATAAGGTTTTATTACTTGGACGACCCAGTGCACTTGCTGGTTAGTTGTGTGGAGTTGCAAAAGTGTGATTGTAATTTCGTGCACTAATACCCATCACCTCTTTAGGTCACTAAATGTCTTGTAACTAGGTTGCTCTTGATAGTGGAATTTTGGTTGATAATCCCGGGTTAGTTAACCCAAGTTACCAAGTGTTAAAACACTCCTTAGAACCTAATCATCCAAGCAGATCCTAGTACAAAAATACCACAGGCATGTGTCTCAAGGTTCTAGCTATTGGTGCCTAGCTTATTTTTTGTTTCTTCTCTTTTTATTTTCCAACATTGTAGCTAGCCGTTGGTGGTCTCCAACTTTGCCACCAACGTTGGTTTTTCTTTTCTTCTTTCTTGTTCTTTCTTTCTTCCAAGGATTGTTATTCATAAAGGCTTCACAAATAGCAACTAAGTTCATACTATAGAGGACATTCTCTCCTTTGTTTTTATTAGTGAACTTGCCAAACAATCAAACATGTACCACCACTCAACCTTATTCTATTTCCTACCAACTTGGATTATTGCTCTCTTTGTTTCAAAATATTTTCTTTTATTTATGCAAAAAGGGAATGATGCAAGCAAAATCGTTGGTTAAGAATCTCTTCTCGGTGAAAGAGAAATGACCTCGTTGCAAGTATAGTTCTCAACCAACAAGTAATGCTCAATCAAAGTTTACAATTTCTAATATAAACCGAGACTGACAGTAATTCAACCTTGGGTCATCTTCCCTAGGATGCAATTGAAAGTGTTACGCCTTTGGTTGTTAGGAAAAAGGGGTTTTGAAGTAAAAGAACGAAAGATTAAAAGAACTTAAGTATAAAAGAACCAAGAGATGATCAAAATTATAATTAATGCAATTAAAGAGAAAGCAAGATCAAAACTAGTGAAAGGGCTATAAATGCAATAAAGAGCTTTGACTTGGGAATAAGAGGATCCAAGGAATTCTATCATCGCCATAACCACAACTATGATAATTATGATGAGTCAATCTCGCTTAGTTAACCCTTAACATCGAGGAGTAAGTCAAGCAAGCATAATTCACCTTAATCCATAAGTCCTAACCAACTTACTAAACTAGTTGATAAAAGGCTAGCTTTAATGAAAACAAGATTCAGTTAACTCCCCAAGAATTACCACTAAATGTCAGACATTATGACTCTAGTATCCTATGAACTCAAACCCCAAGCCAAGGTGTGAAAATCTACTCAAAATCTAAAGTTGACATTTTCACAAACACCTTGTGTGCATAAAACCAAAACATGAGAAATTGCAAAGAAAATTAGAAAAATATAACCAACTATCAACAATATCAACAAGAGACAAGCAATCAAGCATAAAGAAGGCATAAGATATAAAATTCATCAATCAAAACTTCAAGAAACTTAAAATTGCAAATATAAACAAAGTAACTTGAACCAAGAGGAAATGAAAATAAAAGATGATGTAATTAAAGAGAAATTAAAGAGGACTTACAAAAGAGTTGATCAACATCCAAGATTAAAGCTTGCTATAAAATGCTACAATGAAAACTACATAAACCCTGGGAAAGAATTCTACTATCTACACTACTCCTACTCCTAATACTATGAAATTAAACTATCTAAGTGAGCTCCCATGATATGTGTTGAATTCCCCTTCATATAGCACTTCAATTTAGCCTCCAAGCCTTCAAAATTTGGGCCAAAAGCCTTCAGAAAACGCATAGCACGTGTTTCATTAATAAAATCACATGCAGGGTCCTGTGCGTACGCACTGGTGCTTGTGCACACACACATGCTAAATTCCTTTTCGTGCGTACGCACGCATCCTTATGCGCACATACACACGCATGACTGTGTGCTTTCTCCTTATTTTCTTCATGTTTTCCCCCTTTGTACATGCTTCCTTCCACTTTTACATATCCATTCTTGCCTCTTTGATCTGAAATCACTCAACAAACATGTCATGGCATCAAATTGAATAAAAATGGAATTTAATTGCTCAATTTAGGCACAAAAATGCATGTTTTCACATTTAGGTTCAATTTAGGTATCAAACACAAAAGTATGCTATTTTGGCGCTTATGTGTAGGTTTAGGTGATGAAATTCACTCAATTCAAGCCAAAATATCTCATCAAATATGAACTCATCAGGGAACAAGACATACATTCAAGCAAGGTGAAAGTGAAGTAGGCACTTAGACTAGCACAATTATGACAATTAAGAAATACAAACAAAATGTAAAGGTTCATGAAAACAGGGTACAATCATACTTCCAATTAAAGCAATACAAACCAGAAACATGTAAGTAACAATACAACCTCTTGGTGTCTTCTTGTTTCTTCCTTGTCATCATCATCCATAGCTTTTGTATCCTTCTTTGTTCTCCTTAGATGATAGTGCATCTTACCCTCCAAGGGGTTGAATGACTTACTGCAAATATATCGAAAGTTTTTTGCTCCCCAAGCACTTGAGAGATGGTTAGCATGCATGTATGCTTGTGATTTTCTGAGCTTAAGTTGGTGTGGGAACACCAAACTTAGTTCCTTGCCTACTTTTATATGCAGCAAATTAAATACATGCAGGAAACCTCATGTGCTTTTATTAAGAAAATAAACTATAAACTAGAAAGTAAGCAATTGTTAAGTAGTTTCTCTGATTGGTTGGAGCTAGTAACTAGTTATGCTGAGGGTTGCAATGTGTTCTTAATAGAATCTTTGGTGGAACACCAAACATAGCATCCCACATTCACCCTTGAATTATTTTGGTGTGCAATACCAAACTTAGCTCCTTGCAATACAGAGTAATCTACTTAACTCTTTTATTGAAACAGCTTAAGAAAAGAAAGTTACCTCTGGTTGGGTTGCCTCCTAACAAGCACTCTTTTAATCTCATTAGCTTGACATTTTGTTCATAGATTTCTTCCTCTTCTTCCAGTTTGTTAAGAAGAATGACCTCAAGGGGAAAGAGGGACCAGTTACTGTCCCCTATTTTGAGTGCCTCTTCCCAGCAAGCTTTCTTTTATGGTTGGCTTGAGTGAACTTGCTAGTTTGATCAGGGATTGGATTGTTCTTTGACCTACTCTTTTTCATGGATCTGGTCCTTTGTTTCTTGGTCACAATCCTCCTTTTGGTGCTTGTATTTATTGCCTTCACATATTTGATATCAAGACTTAGGTGTTGTGGGATGGTTGGAGTATCCTCTTCATCAAAAACTTCTTGAATTGGTGGTTCACTGAACTCACCCACTATGCAACTCTCTGTTTCAATTGAGTGTGGACACCTGATGAGCGGATAATTTATATGCTTTTGGCATTATTTTTATGTAGTTTTTAGTATGTTTTAGTTACTTTTTATTATATTTTTATTAGTTTTTATGCAAAAATCACATTTCTGGACTTTACTATGAGTTTGTGCATTTTTTTGTAATTTCAGGTATTTTCTGACTGAAATCGAGGGACCTGAGCAAAAATCTGATTCAGAGCTTGAGAAAGGACTACAGATGCTTGATGTGGCAGAAATTGGCGAGTTAAGAATTTATTAATAGGGATACGTTGCAAGTACAGTCCTTAACCAATCAAAAATCCGCTTATCAATTTAAAAGGGGTTGTCACAATATTGAAAATTAAAATACTGGGAGTATAAATCCCAGGTCGTCTCCCAACAAGTTGCAAAGAGATCTGCTATTTCATCAATCGGATGTTTTCAAAAATGGTTGAGTTGATAAACAAAAATTTAAATTAGAGAATTTAATTAATTTCAAATAAAAGCCTTGACTGGGGGTAGATTAGTTGGAAGCCCTATTCTTGTTGAAATACTCTCAAGATTAATTAATAATTGGAAGTTACTCTGCTTAGTTAACCCTTACTAGGTAAAGGAAAGTCAAGCAAGTTGGAAATCGGTTTCTAGTCATAAGACCTAATCCTCTCCCTTGGGAAGGATTAGAGTTAATGATTAGAGGGTGATTCAACAATAAACCCAATTATAATTTCTCTCTTGAGTAGTTTAACTCCAGGGTTCCTTTCAATCATCCCCAATCAAGTCATGGAACTACTCGCTCATCATAATTATAAAATTCACAGAATTAATGGTGAAAATAAAAGAAGACATGATCAACAATAATAAAAGGGTTAATTGAAAATAAAAATAGTCTATATTAATAACTTGTAAAAATAAGCCAAAGTCAACTCTAGAGGGATTAAAAATATGGAAGAATATATATAAAAGGTAAATAACAAAAAAATATGACTAGTACCGGAGGTAGACTCTTCTCAAAAGCTAAAGCCAAAATTTTCAATGCTAATTATGAATGCTCAAGTGAGTGAAAAAACCTAGGGGAAGATTAAATCCAGATCTAAAACTAAAAAATTATGCATAATGAATTGTGTCTCTCGTTTCTGCTTGTTCCCTGACTCTAGTCTGTAATTTCGGGCCAAAAACTGGGTTGAAATCCGGCCCAGAAACTCTGCCAGTGACTTTTGAAATTCTGCAGATCGCGCACATCACGTGGACGCGTCATTCACGTGGACGCATCACTCGGCGTTTTTCTTTTCCATGTGGGCGCGTTGTCCATGCCTCCGCGTCGCTTCTGCTTTTCCAATCCGCGCGTCCGCGTCACTCATGCGGCCGCGTCACTGCGAATTCCTCTCTTCTGTGCGGTCGCGTTGCTGACGCGTACGCGTCACTTCTCGCTGGTCATTTCCTCAATTTCTTGTATTCCTTCCATTTTTGCAAGCTTCCTTCCCAATCTCTCATTCATTCATGCCCTATAAAGCCTGAAACACTTAACACACAGATCACGGCATCGAATGGAATAAAGGGGGATTAAAATACCTAATTAAAGGGTCTCCAGGAAGTAAGTTTTCAATCATGTAATAATTTTAGGAAGGAAATATAAATGCATGCTAATTATATGAATAAGTGGGTAAAGACCATGATAAAACCACACAATTAAACACATTGTAAACCATAAAATAGTGGTTTATCAACCTCCCCATACTTAAACATTAGCATGTCCTCATGCTTAGTTGAAGGAGATAAAATAAATGAGTAGGAATATGTAAAACTCATGCAATGCAATGCAACCTATACATGTGAATGCAACTATATGATTCTTGCCCACTTGATCAAGAATAAATAAGCGCTTCAAAATAATTACAAATCAATCTCCACTAATTCAATTCTCATACAGTAAAAACAGATAAAAATGCAAGAAGGTAGCTCATGAAAGCAGGGAACATAAAATTTTAAGCATTGAACCCTCACTGATGATGTATGTATCTTCTAATATCTCCAGTGTATAGGGTAATCACTCTATCCTTCTCTAATCATGCTCCCTAAATTTTGTTCTTCTCCTAACCAATCAAAAACATTTAATATACCAATACAACATCATGAGGTCTTTTCAGGGTTGTAATGGGGCCAAGGTAAGGGTAAGGATACATATATGGTTAAGTGAGCTTATAAATTGAATCTTTAATTAACTCAAACTCTAACATAACCTATATATTTTGTATAACTATGGAGTTCGTACCTAGCTACCCAGGATTCTCTTTCACATTCCATACTCATATATCAACTGTTTATTTTAATTCTATCATACATGCATTGACCTTTGAATTCTTAACTTAACATTGGGGCAATTTTGTCCCCTTATTATTATTATTTTTTTTTCTAAATCAACATAGCTTATCAATGCACATAGATTTTTTTTTATTCTTATAGTTTCACATGAGTAGATGTCCAAATTCCCATTATATTATCATGACATATCCCCTTAATATCCTTTGTTCCCACAATTTCCTATACTTAATTAGCACACACAATTCTATCTCAAGCTAATCAAATATTCAAATTGGGGTATATAATTGTTTTTTCGCTTAAGGCTAGTAATGTGGTAGATTATAGAACAAATGGGATTTAAAGGCTCAAAGTGGCTAACAAAGGTAATTGAAAGGGTAGGCTTAATTTGGATAAGTGAGCTAAACAATTAATGGCCTCAATCATATGCAACATATAAATATATTAAACATTAGACATATAAGATGGAACAAAATATAGGTTACAATCATAGAGAAGTAAACACACAAGAATAAAACAAATATGGTTAAATAATGTAACCATGCATAAAGGCTCAATTCTCACAGGTTGTGTGTTCTTTAGCTTTAAAATTCATGATCCAAATACAACTTCAAGCAAATTTAACATAAGAGTTTTAATTAAAATTAGTGAAATTTTGTTCCAAAGATAGAGTTTTAGAAGAAGCTTATTGTCTTTTCAATCAAGTAGAACATGCATGCAACTAATCTATTACAATGTAATTTATCCTATTCTACAAAAGAAAGAAAAACTAACTAAATATCCTAATTTATTGGTGTTTAGGGAAGAAAAGTTACCTCTGGAAGTCAGGTACTGACCGACCTCCCCACACTTAAGGATTTGCACCGTCCTCGGTGCCATCTGTCAGGAACAGTGGTGGGCTGGTGGCAGTGTCTCCACAGTCGGAACTGTCGTGGCTCCCTGTGCTGGTGAAAGAAGTGGAGTCCGGAGTGTCTGGATCGTCATTAGGTCTGTGATTGCTTGTAAGTAGCTCCTTGAGGTGTTTGAAATGGCAGTGGTTGCGGCGCTCTCGGAGCTTTGCTTTTTTTTCTTGTTGGTCCAATCACTTCAGTATTTGGTGCAGCAGCTGACTAGTAGATGGTAGAGGAGCTACAGCATCCTCTGTGGACTGGCTGGTAGTGGCAAGTTGTGGCCTGAGATATCTCCCGCTAGGGACATACTAATCATCCCGTGAAAGAATAGCTTTGGTGTCTCCAGCTCTGTAGGATACTCTGGCTGCTGAGATAAGATCAGAGACCAAGGCGGGGAAAGGTAGGTTGCCTGCGATCTGTACGTGTTCTATAGCATTCCGGATATGTCTCGGTAAATTAAGAGCCTGGTCTGTCAGGATGCACCATAGTAGAACGGCCATGTCTGTGGTGAAGAAGGACTCATGAGTACTCGGGAAGACGTAATGGGACATAATCTGTGCCCATACGTGAGCCTCTAAGGTAAGCGCGGAAGTTGAGATTCCCTTAGGACGGGAACGATGGTATCCGAAGATCTATTTGCTGCCAGGTTGAGCGATAACTCTGAGAACAGCATTCCAATCAAAGGTGTACGCCTGGCATTTGATGGCAGCTTTCTGAAAAGTGTCCAATCCTTCTGGAGCAGGGGGAAGATCTAAGGCTTGCTATATGGCCTCTTCTGTAATGGGGACTTACTTCTGGCGTAAATAAACGGACTGCAGAACTCAACAACCCAAGAAAGATTAACCTGTCGTGGCTGTCTCTGTAAGAATCCCCAATGTCTTTGTACAATTTGTGGCTCAACAAATTTAGCAATACGAGGCAGAAGGATAAGAAGGTGTTCGTTGTTGTAATTTCAAGCTGCCAGAATAGGAAACATCTGCTCACAATAGCAATTTGGAAATCGTGCAGTGTCCTTTGCTGGGAAGGCTCTCTCTTTTTCATCAACCTTGATAATCCTTTTAATTCTTTTTGTTGAGGGCTTGACTGCAGTTGAAGAAGGCTCTGCCACTAATGCTCTCTTAGTTCCTTTCATTGCGGTAGGTTTAGGGGTAGTTTTCTCTTTGCCTTTCTTAGTGGCCATTCTGAAAAAGGGAAGAGAAAGTAAGTTAAATCCAAAGAGATAAAGCAAGGAAAGGGGATTGAGTGAGTGATAATCAGTGCATGGTAAAGATGAATAAAATGAACACATAGTCATGACAACATGTGAAAAGATCAATAAAGGGAATAGAACAAGTGCATGATAGGGTAAGTAGATGCAAGATGAGTATTGGCATGCCGGCAAGGGCATGAGTAGCATAGATCAAGCATCACTTCGTAACAAACTATCACGTTTGTATTGGCAATTAAATTCAATTAATAAAATAGTAAAGGGAATTTGTGAAAAACATGCATTTAATAGTAGAATAGGATAATGTAGAAAAGTGCATAATGCCGCATGGGCTTTTTCACAAACACATAGCATGCATGGTAAATAATCCAATGAAAATAATAAATTGAACATGCAAGCAACCCCTTTAAAAATATAATTTCCAAACAATTATGAAACAATCCACATTACCAAATAAATTTTCAAGACCAATAAAAAGGGAAGAAAAAGAAAAAATATGCAATGAAAGTAAAAAGAAAGAGAAAGGAAGAAGAAAACATAAATAAAGAAGAAGAATAGAAAAGTAAAGGGGGAAGAAGAAAAGAAAAACCTTGATAATGGTGGTCAGAGAGAGAAAAAGTAGAAGGTGAGAATGAGGGAGGAAGGAAGAAGGGGGAAGGAAGAAATAAGGAGGGAAAAGAAAAAGTAGGATTAGGGGGAGAGAAAGATAAGATATGTGGCAAATTAGGATAAGCTGTGCGGCGCAAGCGATGCAGACGCGTGAGTGACGCGTTCGCACAAATGCGCATTAAGTGAATCGACGCGGACGCGTCGGTCACGCGGACGCGTGACACATGTTATGCTACTGGCGCAAGGGCAGCCTCGCGCTCGCACAACTCTCTGTTCGAATTTTTATTTTTGCCAAATGTTGGGTGACGCGATCGCGTGGGTCATGCGATCGCACGAGTGGCCATTAGAAGGATATGATGCGGACGCGTGAGCCATGCGTCTGCGTGGGAAGAATTTGTGCGTTCAGCACCGATCCATCACCACTCTAGCACAACTTTCGGTCGTGCACCCATTTTACGTCGAATTCCAGGGCATGCGGCCGCGTAAGTGACGCGAACGCGTGGGAGGCTAATTTTTGCACTTGACGCGGACGCGTCAGCGACGTGGTCGCGTGTGATGATTTATGCCAAAGGCACGCCTCTAGCCACGCTCTTGCGTGACTCTCTGTTTATTTTTTTATATTCTCGGATCCACCTGCGACGCGGACGCGTCAATGGTGCGGTCACGTCGCGTGAAGAATTTTTTTTTAATGCAAATGCAGTATGCAGATGAGGTGCAAGATAGAGGCAGTAGTATGGAGAAGAGTTATAGACGAGGGAAGAGAAGGAGAAGAAAAGGAACGATCATACCGTGGTGGGTTGTCTCCCACCTAACATTTTGCTTTAACGTCCTTAAGTTGGACGCTTCAGTAGCTCAGTTTTCAGTTGCGAGTGGATCCTCCAGGAGGAAGATCTCTAACTCCTTGTTTTTCGTCACCTTCTCACCATGGTAAAGCTTTAAACGATGTCCATTAACCTTGATGAGTTCAGAGCTTGAAGGGTGACTTAGATGGAAAACTCCGTACGGCTCAGCCCTCTCGACTCTATACGGACCTTCCCACCTTGATCGTAGTTTGCCTGGCATGAGCCTCAGTCTAGAGTTGTAAAGAAGAACCAAATCCCCAGGTTGGAACTCCTTTCTCTTGATGTGTTGATCATGTACAGACTTCATTTTCTCCTTATACAGTCTTGAGTTCTCATAAGTTTCTAGGCGAAGGCTCTCCAATTCTTGCAGTTGCAACTTCCTTTCAGCTCCTGCTTTCTCAAATCCCATGTTGCATTCCTTTACTGCCCAAAAAGCTTTGTGCTCCACCTCAACTGGAAGGTGACAAGCCTTTCCATAGACTAAGCGGAAAGGACTCATCCCAATGGGTGTCTTGTATGCTATTCTGTATGCCCAGAGTGCATCTTGTAGTCTGGTGCTCCAGTCTCTTCTATGAGGTTTGACTATCTTCTGTAAAATGCGCTTGATCTCTCTGTTAGACACCTCGGCTTATCCATTAGTGTGAGGATGGTAGGCTGTTGCTATTTTTTAAATGATCCCATGCTTCTTCAGTAATCCTGTTAGTCTCCTGTTACAAAAATGGGTGCCTTGATCGCTCAGGATTGCTCATGGTGATCCAAAGCGACAAATAATGTGGTTTCTAACAAAGGAAATAATAGTGTTAGCATCATCAGTACGGGTAGGAATTGCTTCCACCCATTTAGAAACATAGTCTACAGCTAACAATATATAGAGGTGGCCATTAGAATTTGGAAATGGACCCATGAAGTCAATGCCCCAAACATAAAAAATTTCACAGAAAAGCATAGTTTGTTGAGGCATTTCATCCCTCTGGGATATATTACCAAACCTTTGGCATGGGGGACAAGATTTACAAAATTCAGCAGCATCTTTAAAAAGGGTGGGCCACCAGAATCCACAGTCTAAGATTTTTCTAGCTGTTCTTTGAGGGCCAAAATGTCCTCCACTCTCAGATGAGTGACAGGCCTCTAAAATGGACTGGAATTCTGATTGAGGCACACACCTTCTAATTACCTAGTCAGCGCCACATCTCCATAAATATGGGTCATCCCATATATAATATTTAGACTCGCTTTTCAGCTTGTCTCTTTGGTGCTTAGTAAAGTGTGGAGGAAAAGTGCAGCTAACTAGATAATTAGCTACAGGTGCATACCAAGGGGTTACCTCAGATACTGCTTGTAGGTTATCAAATGGAAAATTATCAGCTATAGGAGTGGAGTCATCCATAATATGTTCAAGGCGACTCAAGTGGTCTGCCACTAGATTCTGGTTACCACTCCTGTCCTTTATTTCTAAATCAAATTCTTGTAGTAGCAGTATCCAACGTATAAGCCTTGGTTTGGATTCCTTTTTAGCTAATAGATACTTTAGAGCTGCGTGGTCTGAATACACTACTACCTTAGTACCAAGTAAATAGGCTCGGAATTTATCCAGAGCAAAAACAATAGCAAGAAGCTCTTTTTCAGTAGTAGTGTAGTTAGACTGAGCGGCGTCTAAAGTTTTAGACGCATAAGCAATAACAAAAGGGTCCTTACCTTCACGCTGAGCCAGTGCTGCTCCTACTGCATGGTTGGAAGCATCGCACATGATTTCGAATGGCTGGCTCCAGTCCGGTCCTCTCACAATTAGAGCTTGAGTCAGGGCGGTTTTCAGCTTATCAAGCGCTTGTTTGCAATCCTCACTGAACTCGAATTCAGTATCCTTCTGTAGTAGTCTGGATAGGGGAAGTGCTACCTTACTAAAGTCCTTAATGAATCTTCGGTAGAAACTTGCATGTCCAAGGAACGAACGGACTTCCCTCACAGAAGAGGGGTAAGGCAAACTAGAAATAACATCCACCTTTGCTGGATCTACAGAAATACCAGTATTAGATACAACATGTCCCAGTATGATTCCTTGTTTAACCATAAAATAACATTTTTCAAAATTCAATACAAGGTTTGTATTGACACATCTATCTAATACTCTAGATAAACTATCCAAGCAAAGGTCAAAAGAATCACCATAAATGCTAAAATATCCATAAAAACCTCCATACAGTCCTCAATAAGATCAGAGAAAAGACTCATCATGCACCTTTGAAAAGTAGCTGGTGCATTGCACAAGCCAAAGGGCATTCTCTTGTAAGCATAAGTCCCAAAGGGACAGGTAAAGGTAGTCTTTTCCTGATCCTTAGGAGCTATATGAATTTGGAAATAGCCTGTATAACCATCTAAAAAGCAATAATGTGATTTACCTGACAGGTGATCCAGCATTTGATCAATGAATAGAAGAAGGTAGTGATCCTTACGAGTAGATTGGTTGAGACGCCTGTAATCAATGCAGACCCTCCAAGCGTTCTGTACTCTGGTTGCTATGAGCTCTCCATGCTCATTCTTCACTGTAGTGACTCCAGACTTCTTGGCACCACTTGTACTGGGCTCACCCATTCACTGTCTGAGATGGGGTAGATAATACCTGCCTCTAATAGTCTGGTCACTTCCTTCTTGACAACCTCTAAAATAGTGGGGTTCAATCTTCTTTAGGGTTGACGAATAGGTCTTGCTCTTTCTTCTAAAAATATCCTGTGCTCACAAACTTGAGGGTTGATGCCTACTATGTCTGCTAAACTCCACCCAATTGCTTTCTTGTGTTTTCTCAGCACACTAAGTAACTGCTCTTCCTGCGGAGAAGTGAGGTCCTGTGTAATGATAACTGGAAACTTCTGCTTGTCCTCGAGGTAAGCATATTTGAGGTAAGCATATTTGAGGTGTGGAGGGAGGGGTTTCAATTCTAAATTCTGTTCATGGTCTGGCTCTGGATTTTCTGGAACTGGTGGCAGTGGTAGAGTACCTGCATTGTCCTCGGAATTCCCCACACTTGGACCTTGTCCTATGTACTTATCTTTAAACTCTTCCTAGTGAACTTCAGCTACGGTTTCATCAATGATGTCACACTGGAAGATAAAACGGTCTTCTGGATGGTGTTTCATAACTCCATTCAGATTGAAGCTTACTACTCGGCCGTCTATTTCAAAAGAGTATGTGCCTGCGAAAGCATCTAATTTGAACTTCGAGGTCTTCAAGAAAGGTCTTCCGAGTAGGATAGACGATGGCTTCTCTGAGTCATTTTGGGGCATCTCCAGGATGTAAAAATCAATGGGGAAAGTGAGACCTTTAATGCCCACCAATACATCTTCAGCTACTCCAGCCACTGTAATAATACTTTTATCTGCTAACACAAAACGAGCTGCCGACCTTTTTGAGGGAGGGAGTCTCAAAACATCATATACAGATAAAGGCATTATACTAACACATGCTCTTAAATCACACATGCAGTCAGAAAATATAACACCTCCAATGGTACAGTTAACCATGCATGGACCTGGATCACTACATTTTTCAGGTATATTTCCCATTAAAGCAGATATAGAACTTCCTAAAGGAATAGTTTCTAATTCATTAATTTTGTCTTTATGTATGCACAAATCTTTTAGAAACTTTGCATATTTACGTACCTGTTGAATGACATCAAAAAGGGGAACATTTACCTCAACCTTTTTGAAGATTTCTACCATTTTGGGATCAGGTTCCAACTGCTTCCTGGGCTTCCTTGCAAGTTGTGGAAATGGAATAGGAACGGTGTCCTCTATAGTGTCTGCGCCCTTTGGTGCTTCTTTCTATGATTTGGCATCTTCATCTTCAGCCATGTCCTGTATGCTCTTTTCTTCTTCAACATCTTCTATTTCCACTACCTCTTCAGCTGAGGTGTGTTCAGGTGGATTTGGCTCTTCCTGATTCCTCTCTTGCAGTGAGGTTCCGGACCTTAGGGTGATGGCATTAATACCACCCTTTGGGTTGGGTAATGGTTGAGAGGGGAGTCCACCAGAGCTTGAGAACTAGTTGTTGGAGTTGTTCATTGATCCAATCTGTGAGACAAGGGCTTGCAAAGTAGAATTCAAACCATTCAGAGTAGAAGTAAGGTTATTTTTCATAGCCTGTTGTCTCCGATCAATAGATTGTAGTAACTCATCATTAGGAGATGAAGAGGGGTAAGTGATCTGAGAGGTCTGCTGAGATGCTTGAGGATGTCTTAAATGAGGTGCTCTATAGGTTTGATTCTAATTCTGCTGACTGAAGTTGTTATTGTTATTCCACCTCTGATTTCCATTGTTATCTCTGCCTCCTCTATTATGATTGTCCCTCCAACCCTGGTTAGAATTGTCTCTCTAGCCTTGGCTAGAGTTATCCTGCCATCCTTGGTTATAGTTGCCACCTTGATTGTACCCTTGATTGGGGCAGTCATGAAAATTATGAGTGGCTGCTACAGTGTTGTCTTCTGGTTGGAGTTGCGGACACTCATCGGTATAGTGACTGTAATCTGCACAGATTCTACATACTCTTTGTGGAACCAACTGCTGGCTGTGCTGTGGTGGAGAAGGCTGAACTTGCTGAGGCTGTTGTTGATTCAGTTGCATCTGCTTCAGCAAGTTGGTCATTTCACATAAGCTCTGAGCTATAGCAGCAGTCTCTTTACTAGCGGATACCTCTACAACAGCTCTTGACCGACTTTATTTCTGCCTGTGATTTCTAGTAGAGTCAGCTAAGTCGCTGATCAATTGTCATGCTTCTTCCGTAGTCTTGTAATTTTTCATAGAACCATTGCTAGCACCTTCCAATGTGGTCCTATCTTGAGATTTCAAACCCTGCGTAAAGTAGCCGAGCAACACTATCTTATCAATCATATGATGGGGGCATGCTTCTCGAAGATTATTGAAGCGTTTCAAGTATTCATAGAGGGTCTCAGATTCATCCTGAACGATCATAGACATGTCCTTTCTCAGCTTATCGGCAACTTCAGCTGGAAAGAATTTCTCCAGAAACTCTCTCCTAAGTGTATCCTAGTTGGAAACAGTTGTTCCGGGTTGAGTGTAGTACCACTCTCTTGCCTTTCCCTCCAGAGAAAATGGGAAGGCTTTCAATAGAATGGAGATTTCATCAGTGCCATCATGCTTAACAGTAGAACAAGCAGTCTGAAAATCCCTAAGATGCTTGATAGGCTCTTGAGCAAGTAAGCCATGAAACTTGGGCATCAAGTTGAGTAGTGAAGACTTTATTTCAAAATCTACAGCTACTGTTGGGTGGTGTGCCTGGAATGGTTGGAGCGTAAAATCAGGGGCTCCTTCCTCCTGGATAGTGACTCTTCTGGGTGCTGCCATGTCACCTGCACGTAAATGAACTGGATCAGTAGAAAGAGAGCTTGTTTCTTCCTTAGATGACGGTTCACGTTCGTCCTCAAAGAGGAGTTGCCTATGCCGAGCTTGCCTTATACGTGAAAGAGTTCTTTCAATCTCAGGGTCAAATACTGGCAAGCTTGGATCAGGAAGTGAACGCGTCATTTAATGAAAGAAACGTACAGCTCATAGTGACAGAATGAAAAGAAAAATTGCAATTAAAATAAATACCAATCAATAAATTAGCACACTGTTGCAACTCCCTGGCAACAGCGCCAAAAATTGACGTGGCAGAAATTGGTGAGTTAAGAATTTATTAATAGGGATACGTTGCAAGTACAGTCCTTGACCAACCAAAAATTTGCTTATCAATTTAAAAGGGATTGTCACAATATTGAAAATTAAAATACTGGGAGTATGAATCCCAGGTCGTCTCCCAACGAGTTGCAGAGAGATGTGCTATTTCATCAATTGGATGTTTTCAAAAATGGTTGAGTTGATAAACAGAAATTTAAATTAGAGAATTTAATTAATTTCAAATAAAAGCCTTGACTGGGGGTAGATTAGTTGGAAGCCCTATTCTTGTTGAAATACTCTCAAGATTAATTAATAATTAGAAGTTACTCTGCTTAGTTAACCCTTACTAGGTAAAGGAAAGTCAAGCAAGTTGGAAATCGGTTTCTAGTCATAAGTCCTAATCCTCTCCCTTGGGAAGGATTAGAGTTAATGATTAGAGGGTGATTCAACAATAAACCCAATTATAATTTCTCTCTTGAGTAGTTTAACTCCAGGGTTCCTTTCAATCATCCCCAATCAAGTCATGGAACTACTCGCTCATCATAATTATAAAATTCACAGAATTAATGGTGAAATAAAAGAAGACATGATTAACAATAATAAAAGGATTAATTGAAAATAAAAATAGTCTATATTAATAACTTCTAAAAATAAGCCAAAGTCAACTCTAGAGGGATTAAAAATATAGAAGAATAAATATAAAAGGTAAATAACAAAATAAGATGACTAGTACCGAAGGTAGACTCTTCTCAAAAGCTAAAGCCAAAATTTTCAACGCTAATTATGAATGCTCAAGTGAGTGAAAAAACCTAGGAGAGGATTAAATCCAGATCTAAAACTAAAAAATTATGCAGAATGAATTGTGTCTCTCATTTTTGCATGTTCCCTGACTCTAGTCTGTAATTCTGGGCCGAAAATTGGGTTGAAATCTAGCCCAGAAACTCTGCCAACGACTTTTGAAATTCTGCAGATCGCGCACGTCATGCGGATGCGTCATTCACGCGGATGCGTCATTCGGCGATTTTCTTTTCCATGCGGGCGCATCGTCCATGCCTCCGCGTCGCTTCTGCTTTTCCAATCCGCGCGTCCGCGTCACTCATGCGGCCGCGTCACTGCAAATTCCTTTCTTCCGCGCGGTCGCATTGCGGACGCGTACGCGTCACTTTTTGCTAGTCATCTCCTGAATTTCTTGTATTCCTTCCATTTTTACAAGCTTCCTTCCCAATCTCTCATTCATTCATGCCCTATAAAGCCTGAAACACTTAACACACAGATCACAACATCGAACGGAATAAAGGGGGATTAAAATACCTAATTAAAGGGTCTCCAGGAAGTAAGTTTTCAATTATGTAATAATTTTAGGAAGGAAATATAAATTCATGCTAATTATATGAATAAGTGGGTAAAGACCATGATAAAACCACACAATTAAACACATTGTAAACCATAAAATAGTGGTTTATCAATGCTATTAGATTCTGACCTCTCTGCACTCAAACGCGTTTTTCTGGAGCTACAAAAGTTCAATTGGCGTGTTCGTAATTGGGCTGGAAAGCTAACATCTTGGGCTTTCCAACAATGTATAATAGTCCATACTTTGCCTGAGATTTGATGGTCCAAACTGGCGTTCAAACGCCAGCCAAAGACCCTTTTCTGGCGTGAAACGCCGGAACTGGCACCAGAACTAGAGTTAAACGCCCAAACTGGCATCCAAGCTAGCGTTTAACTCTAGAAAAGGCCTATGCACATGTAAAGCTCAATGCTCAGCCCAAGCACACACCAAGTGGGCCCCTGAAGTGGATTTCTGCACTATCTGCACTTAGTTACTTATTCTCTGTAATCCTTAGTAACTAGTTTAGTATAAATAGCACTTTTTACTATTGTATTGGATCTTTGGATCATCCTTTGATCTTTTGATCAACTTTATGCTTGGCTGGCCTCACGGCCATGCCTAGGCTATTTTCTCTTATGTATTTTTCAACGGTGGAGTTTCTACACCTGATAGATTAAGGTGTGGAGCTCTGCTGTTCTTCATGAATTAATGCAAGTACTATTGTTTCTCTTTCATTTCACACTTACTTCATTTCCAAGATATACTCTCGTACTTAATTCAGTTAAGTCAGAATGAAGGGGTGATCTGTGACAATCACCCACTATCTTCGTTACTCGCTTAGCCAAGATCCGCGTGCCTAACAACCACAAGCGGTCTACATGATGTTCAACGTAGTCATTGGACGACAGCCGGAGTATAGTCTCTTGGGTTTCTGATCCACGGACTGAGTCTGTGAGGTTAGAACCATCGTGGTATAGGCTAGAACCAATTGGCAGCATTCCTGAGACCCGGAAAGTCTAAACCTTGTCTATGGTATTCCAAGTAGGATCTGGGACGGGATGAATATGACGAGCTTCAAACTCACAAATGTTGGGCGCAGTGACAGTGTGCAAAAGTATAGAGAGATCCTATTCCGACAAAAGTGAGAACTGACAGATGATTAGCCGTGCGGTAGCTGTGCCTGGTATTTTTCATCCGAGACAGGAAATCCGACAGTTGATTAGTCGTACAGAAACCGCAGCTGGACCATTTTTACTAAGAGGACGGATGGTAGCCATTGACAACGGTGATCTACCAACATACATCTTGCCATGGAAGGGAGCACGCATGATTGGATGAAGACAATAGGAAAGCAGAGGTTCAGAAGCAACAAAGCATCTCAAACGCTTATCTGAAATTTCCACCAATGAATTACATAAGTATCTTTATTTTAATTTACATTTTATTATTTTTCAATTATCAAAACTCATAACCAATTGAATCCGCCTGACTAAGATTTACAGGATGACCATAGCTTTCTTCAAGCCGGCAATCTCCATGGGATCGACCCTTACTCACGTAAGGTTTTATTACTTGGACGACCCAGTGCACTTGCTGGTTAGTTGTATCGGAGTTGTGAAAAGTGTGAATCACAATTCCGTGCACCAACACCCTTGATTGACTTCCTCCCTTTCTTCTACATGATATTGTATTGAGTCTTTTGGGAGTGAGTTTGCATGTTCCTTTGTCACCCTTAGTAGCCTCTGTGGGTATGGAGCCTTAGGCTTATATACTCTCACTTGGTATGGGTGCCTCTTTTTCATAGAAATCTCACTTGGTATGGGTGCCTTTTTTTCTTCTTCTTCTAATTCCTCCCTTGTATCTCTCCCATGCTTCATAGAGAGTTTCCCCATCTTGTTGTTTGAATGTTTGCACCTCAACCCTCAACCTGTTAACTCTTTGGAGAGGGTTCTTGTCAAGAACTTATTAACAACGTCCTCCCAAGTGGTAATGCTTTCAGGAAACGACTCTAGCCACTTAGATGCCTTGTCTCTAAGAGAGAAGGGGAACAAAAGCAATCTATAGGTGTCATGATGAACACCATTGGCCTTCACAGTATCATAAATTCTCAAGAATGTGGTTAGATGTTGGTTGGGGTCTTCCTGAGCACTTTCCCCAAAGGAACAATTATTTTAAACAAGGGTGATAAGCTACGGTTTTAACTCAAAATTGTTGGCATGTATGGTTGGTTTTAGGATGCTGCTCCCACAATTCCCAGGCTTGGGATTGATATAGGAGCCTAGCACTCTTCTCTCCTACCCAGCATGATTACCAGCACCTTCTCCAACATGATTATGAACTTCTTCCTCTATAATAATGTCTAGATCTTCTTCCAACCCTTCTTCACCAATGATTCCTTTACCTCTTGCTTCCTTCCTTAGTCTAAGGAAGGTCCTCTCTAGTTCACTGTCAAAAGAAGTTGAAGCTCCTCTTCTACCTGTCATACACTCAGCAAAACAAAAACAAGCAAAGGCAAATGAATAATTTACTCTTGTTGAAAATTATGGTTAGAGTGGTTAGTGCAATGAATCAAACAGGTAGTAGATTTGTGTGAAAAAATGTAAATAAACACGAAAATGCAAGTAAAATTGCTGAGAATTAAAGGTAATAAACTAAAATTAAACTGATCAACAAAAGAAAAGAAAAATGTTCAATCTAGTTATCCTCCAATTTAATCATTATCAATGCAAAATCAATTTCCGGCAACGGCACCATAAACTTGGTGCACAAAAATTTGTCTCTCAACAAATTTTCCTTCGACAAGTATGCCGAATTATCGTCAAGTAAAAACTCACAATAGAGTGAGGTCGAATCCCAGGGATTGATTGGTTGAGCAACTTTAATTAGAGGAGTGTTCTAGTTGAACTAAGTAGATTTGAATTCAGAATTGCAAAAAATTAAATGAAGGGAATTATTAATATCAAGGAATGTAAATGAGGGAAAGTAAATGGCAAAATGTAAACTGCAGAAAGTAAATCGCAAAAATCTAAATTGGAATAGGGATGATTAAGCATAAATGTAAACAGTAGAATATAAAGAAAGGGTAGATTAGAGAGGGGAGGTTCATTGGGTTCAGGAGATATTGTGTTCTCCGGATCAAGTTCATTCCCATTTCTTCTCCAATCCATGCAACTCATTGATCTCTTGGCAATCTTAGGTGATTGAATCCCCCAATTCCTTGGCAATCAATATCTTTAAGCATGAACAATTGCCCAATTCCTTTATCTAATTACTCATGGGAAGAGATGAAGTATGGTCACTGATTATACCACATGTATTTCCAAATCAAAGTATTGGTAGGATTATATGTTACTATATCCATCTAACCCCCAATCCGGTCCAACATGAGAAAGCATTTTTAGCTTGATTTCCTTATTCCTCTTCCAAGGTTCAAAGGAAATCCAAGTATGAGCAGCTTCTCTTCCGAGATAACTACTCAATTTAATGAAGATCGAAAGCTTTCAAGTAAATCAAAGAGAAAGGAAAGAAGAAGAAGAATGAAAACTATGATTGATCTATTGAATTACAATAGAGCTCCCTAACCCAATGAAGAAGGGTTTAGTTGTTCATAGCTCAATTCAAATAGAAAAGGAAAAAAATAAGAAAGTACATAAACTAAATGAAAGTACAGAGAAAAATGAATTCAGGGTTTCCCAATAAGGATCCCCTGCCTCCAGCTTTCCTGTCTCTTTAACTAACTTAAATTATATCTTTTTATACACTTTCTTCATTTAGTCTTGAAGTCTTTGGATGTGGGCTTTGGCCTTTGTTGAAGCTAGTTGAGAGTGGCTTCTTAGTGACGTTGATGAGGACGTTTGCAAACTAAAGTTCATACCCTGCATGGATGCTATTTTGTATTGAAGTTGGAAGTAACATTTGTATGATAACGTTGGGGGTTTGCCACTTGCATTTGTACCAACGTTTGTTCGCCTACGCGTGCGCGTCATCGACGCGTACGCGTCACTACAAATTTTCCAACTCCGAAAATTGAAAGTTATCGAGAATGTTAGTGGTAACGTTGGATCACCAGCGTTTCCTCCAACGTTGGCAACTCTTCTTCTTCAATGTTGCCAGTAACGTTAGTGAGCCAACTTTGGCCACCAACATTGTACCTTGAGCTTGGAACATTTGAGGCAATGTTGGAGAGCTAGCTTTGGCTTCAACGTTGCACCTTGAGCTTGGAGCATTTGAGGCAACGTTGGAGAGCCAACTTTGGCTCCAACGTTGGACCTTGAGCTTGGAACGTTTGAGGCAACGTTGGAGAGCCAGCTTTGGCTCCAACGTTGTCCTCTCTTCTTCTTTATCAATGTTTGAGGCAACGTTGGTGAGCCAACTTTGGCTCCAACGTTGCCCTCTCCTCTTTAGCACCTTTGACGCAACGTTTGTGAGCCAGCTTTGGCTCCAACTTTGCCTTCAATTCCTCTTAGCCAATGTTTAAGGCAACATTGGTGAGCCAACTTTGGCCTCCAACGTTGCCTTCTCTGCTTCTTCTTTGCCATTCCTTTGCTTCTCTTCACCTATCATCAATCAAACACATGCATCAAAGTCTTGCCAAAATCACAAGCTCTTACATCATTCATAACATCAAATAAATTCTTGTATAAATCTCATGAAAATGCACATAATTAACCATTTTGATTGGATCAAGATATGTATGAAATTCTCATCCAAATGCTTACTTAATGCTCAAGAAAGTGCATATAACCTAATGAAACCTAATAAAAAAGACTTGTGAAACTAGCCTAAGATGCCTAGGCATCAGTCAGCATCTTTAGTTATTTTTCTGTTAAAATTTCATTCATAAGCTTATGATTCTTATTAGATAAACAATGATTTCATAGTATTACTTTGAATTAGTTTGAATTCATTTGTTACTGGAGTATTTCGAGGAAAGTTAGGAAAAGTCAAGAAAAAAAGACTAGAAATCAGCACATTGAGATGCAAAAGAAGTAGGAATCAAACAGAAAACCCTTTGAACTAAGAATGCACCAAATCACTCCCTCTAGTAGCCTAGAAGCAAGCCATGTGTTATACGCACCAAATGAAGCCATGCGTCATACGCACAACACCTTGAGACTCCCTGCGTACAATACATGGACTTGGGACACCTCCAGGGCTTGCAAGAAAGCATGCGTTATACGTGGGGTGTCCTGTGTTATACGTCCAAAGCAAACAGAAGCCAAACATTGTCAATTGAAGCCCATGGGTTATACACATAGCATCTTGCGTATAATTCACCAAACAAAGCCCTCTAGTAAGCCTTCAATTCACTCATCGAATCTTCTATCCTTCAAGCACTTAAGTGGATATCTCAAGGCTTAGCATAAGCCCATGATATCAAGCATTGATTACCAATTGTGGAAAAGATCAAAAGGGCTAATATTAAAGGAAAAAACTCTCTGAGAAGAACTAATTAATGAATTTTGATTTGATTTAATTTCTTTTTGAATTAGTGGTAAGTGAATTAATGTCGGTTAGGAATTTCACACAAAATAATTCCGTTGATAGTATAGTTTCCAACCAATGAACAATCCTCCAGCAAAGTTTAGATGAACAAATTGTCACTATTCAAACAAATATAATTCCGGGAGTTTCAATTCCCAGGTCGTCTCCCAAGGACTAGTGATCAATGAGTGCTGCAATTTCAGTTGTGAAGGCAAACGAGGTTTTCAATGAAGAGATAAACAATTAAAGGAATAAAAGAGCATTCAAAATTGCAAGTAATGAACTAATAAAGGAATTAAAGAACTAGCTATATAATATGAACAAGTAAGATATAAAAGTGATTGATGTATGTATGTGTGTGTGTGATTCAGAGCATAAATGAAATCTTGGCTTGGGATGAGCTAGGGGTCCTTTCCTTGTACGGGATTTCATATCATGTATCCAAAGTTGTCAAGGTACTCTATTGGAATCTGCAATGCAATCTCTAGCTTTGGTTCAACACACTATCTGGGTCAGGACTCACACGGAACCCATGTAGAACAAGGGTGATTGTCACGAGTTACCCTCAATTCATAAGATGAAGAACGAGAATGCATAAGAAAATATAATCAGACATATTGAACTAGAACAGTAATATTATTGATCCATGAAACTCAGCATAGCTCCTAACCTTAAGCTAAGGAGGTTAGTGACTCATACAGTTTGAAAATACAAAATGGGGGAGGGAGAAGAATGGCGGAACCCCTAAACAAGGGTGATCTTCTCCTATAAATACTAATCTACTAACTAAGAATTATAGAAATAAGATAAACTAGTCATGTAGTGCAAAAATCCATTTTCCGGGCCCACTTGATGAGTGTTTGGGCTGAGCTAAGGGTGTCTCCATGTGCTAGTACTCCTTAGAGGTGTTGAACGCTGGCTTAGGATTCCCTTTTGGGCGTTGGACGCCAGCTGCGCCCCTGTGGGCGCTGGACGCAAGGAATGGGGCTGGTAGCTGGTGTTGAACACCAGTTTTGGGGCTTCATTTCGAAAGCAAAGTATGGGCTATTATATATTTCTGGAAAGTTCTAGATGTTAGCTTTCCAGAGACACTGAGAGCACGCCATTTGAACTTTTTCAGCTCTAGAAAAGCTCTTTCGAGTGCACAGAGGTCAGATCATGTCAGTATCTGCAATGCTTTCTCTGTCTCTGAATCAGACTTTCGGTCAAGCTGCTCAATTTCAACCAGAAAATACCTGAAATCACCATAAAACACACAAACTCAAAGTAGAATCCAAAAAGTGAATTTTGCACTAAATTCTATGAAAACATAGTAAAACTTAAACAAAACATAATGAAAACTATATGAAAATGATGTAAAAAAGCGTATAAAATATCCGTTCATCAGTCTCCATGTCCTAGGACTTCTTAGGGCGTTGAATGCTGGCTTGGGACTCCCTTTTGGGTGTTGGACGCCAGCTGCTCCCCTGTGGGCGTTGGACGCCAGGAATTGGGTTGGTGACTGGCGTTGACTGCCAGTTTTGGGCCGTCATTTCCAAAACAATTGGTACACAAAATCGTGAGTTCACAGTTTTCTCACAACTCCGCGTAGCTGACCAGCAAGTGCACTGGGTCATCGTCGATCCCACGGAGATTGTCAGCTTGAAGCAAGCTATGGTCATCTTGTAAATATCAGTCAGGCAGATTCAAATGGTTATGAGGTAATTTTGATGATTAAAAGAAAAATAAAACATAAAATAGGATAGAGATACTTATGCAATTCATTGGTGGGAATTTCAGATAAGCGTATGGAGATGCTTTGTTCCCTCTGAGCCTCTGCTTTCCTATTGTCCTCATCCAATCATGCGTACTGGTGGACGGAATTGTGATCAACAATATTGGCTTTTTGGTATGTGCATTTATTAACTCAGCACTTTCTTTCCACAACTCCGTTCAACTAACTAGCAAGTGTACTGGGTCGTCCAAGTAATAAACCTTACGTGAGTAAGGGTCGATCCCACAGAGATTGTTGGTATGAAGCAAGCTATGGTCACCTTGTAAATCTCAGTTAGGCAGATTAAATTGGCTTATGGTTTCGAAAATTAATAATAAAATAGAAAATAAAAAGGGATAGAAATACTTATGTAAATCAATAGTGGGAATTTCAGATAGGTGTATGGAGATGCTGTGTTCCTCTTGAAACTCTACTTCACTATTCGCTCTTCCTTCAATCCTTCTTACTCCTTTCCATGGCAAGCTATATGTAGGGCATCACTATCATCAATGGCTACTTTTAATCCTCTCGGGAAAATGGTCCTATGCGCTGTCACTGCACGGCTAATCGTCTGGAGGCATCACCCTTGGTTGATAGCTACATCCCATCCTCTCAGTGAAAATGGTCCAAATGCTCTGTCACAGCACGGCTAATCATCTGTCGGTTCTCAATCAGGTTGGAATAGAATCCATTGATTCTTTTGCGTTTGTCATCACGCCCAGCCTTCAGGAGTTTGAAGCTCGTCACAGTCATTCAATACCGGAATCCTACTCGGAATACCACAGACAAGGTTAGACTTTCCGGATTCCCAGGATCCTACTCGGAATACCACAGAAAAGGTTAGACTTTCCGGATCCTCATGAATGCCGCCATCTATCTAGCTTATACCACGAAGATTCTGTTGGGAAATCTAAGAGATATGTGCCCGGCCTAAAGTAGAACGGAAGTGGTTGTCAATCACGCGCGTTCATAGGTGAGAATGATGATGAGTGTCATGGATCATCACATTCATCAAAGTGTTGTGCAACGTATATCTTGGAATAAGAATAAGAGAGAATTGAATAAAAAGTAATAGTAATTGTATTGAAACTTGAGGTACAGCAGAGCTCTACACCCTTAATCTATGGTGTGCAGAAACTCCACCGTTGAAAATACACAAGTAAAAGGTTCAGGCATGGCCGAATGGCCAGCCCCCTGAGTGATCAAGAGACCGAATAATCAAAGGCTAAACAGTCAAGAGATTAAACTGTCAAAAGATGTCTAATACAATAGACTAGCTCCTAGGGTTTACATGAGTAAGTAATTGATGCATAAATCCACTTCCGGGGCCCACTTGGTGTATGCTTGGGCTGAGCTTGATCAATCCACGAGCTGAGGCTTCTCTTGGAGTTGAACTCCGAGTTATGACATTTTTCTGGCGTTTAACTCTAGACAGCAGCATGTACTTGGCGTTCAACGCCAAGTTACGTCGTCAATTTCCGAATAAAGTATGGACTATTATATATTTCTGGAAAGCTCTGGATGTCTACTTTCCAACGCCGTTGAGAGCGCGCCATTTGGAATTCGGTTGCTCCAGAAAATTCATTTCGAGTGCAGGGAGGTCAGATTCCAACAGCATCAGCAGTCCTTTTGTCAGCCTTTTTCAGAGTTTTGCTCAAGCCCCTCAATTTCAGCCAGAATTTACCTGAAATCACAGAAAAACACACAAACTCATAGTAAAGTCCAGAAATGTGAATTTAACATAAAAACTAATGAAAACATCCCTAAAAGTAGCTTGAACTTACTAAAAACTACCTAAAAACAATGCCAAAAAGCGTATAAATTATCCGCTCATCACAACACCAAACTTAAATTGTTGCTTGTCCCCAAGCAACTGAAAATCAAATAGGATAAAATGAAGAGAATATACTGTAAATTCCAGAATATCAATGAATATTAATTATAATTAGATGAGCGGGACTTGTAGCTTTTTGCTTCTGAACAGTTTTGGCATCTCACTTTTTCCTTTGTAGTTTAGAATGATTGGCTTCTCTAGGAACTTAGAATTTTGGATAGTGTTATTGACTTTCCTAGTTAAGCATGTTGATTCTTGAACTCAGCTACTTATGAGTCTTGGCCGTGGCCCCAAGCACTTTGTTTTCCAGTATTACCACCGGATACATAAATGCCATAGACACATAACTGGGTGAACCTTTTCAGATTGTGACTCAGCTTTGCTAGAGTCCCCAGTTAGTGGTGTCCAGAGCTCTTAAGCACACTCTTTTTGCTTTGGATCACGACTTTAACCACTCAGTCTCAAGCTTTTCACTTGGACCTTCATGACACAAGCACATGGTTAGGGACAGCTTGGTTTAGCCGCTTAGGCCTGGATTTTATTTCCTTGGGCCCTCCTATCCATTGATGCTCAAAGCCTTGGATCCTTTTTACCCTTGCCTTTTGGTTTTAAGGGCTATTGGCTTTTTCTGCTTGCTTTTTCTTTTTCTTTCTATTTTTTTCGCCATATATATTTTTTTTCCGCAAGCTTTCTTTTTCACTGCTTTTTCTTGCTTCAAGAATCAATTTTCATGATTTTTCAGATTATCAATAACATTTCTCTTTGTTCATCATTCTTTCAAGAGCCAATAGTTTTAACATTCATAAACAACAAGATCAAAAATATGCACTGTTCAAGCATTTATTCAGAAAACAAAAAGTATTGTCACCACATCAATATAATTAAATTAAATTCAAGGATAAATTCGAAATTCATGTACTTCATGTTCTTTTGAATTAAAACATTTTTCATTTAAGAGAGGTGAAGGATTTATGGATTTTATTCATAGCTTTAAGACATGGTTACATACTAATGATCATGAAAAAAAGGACACAAAACATAGATAAACACAACATTAAAAACCAAAAACAGAAAGAAATAAAGAACAAGGAATGAATCCACCTTTAGTGGCGTCTTCTTCTTGAAGGACCAACAATGTCCTTGAGCTCTTCTATGTCCCTTCCTTGCCTTTTTTGCTCCTCCCTCATTGCTTTTTGGTCTTCTCTTATTTCTTGGAGAATGATGGAGTGCTCATGATGTTCCACCCTTAGTTGTTCAACATTATGGCTCAAATCTTCTAAGGAAGTGTTGAGTTGTTCCCAATAGTTGTTGGGAGGAAAGTGCATCCCTTGAGGCATCTCAGGGATTTCTTGATGATGAGCTTCCTCATGCATCTCTTGAGAACCGTGAAGGGTCTCTCTTGCTTGCTCCATCCTTTTCTTGGTGATGGGCTTATCCTCTTCAATGGAGATGTCTCCTTCTATGATAACTCCAGCTGAGTAACATAGATGGCAAATAAGGTGAGGAAAAGCTAGTCGTGCCATGGGTGAGGGCTTGTCGGCTATTTTGTAGATTTCATTGGAGATTACCTCATAAACTTCTACTTCCTCTCCAATCATGATGCCATGAATCATGATGGCCCGATCCACAGTAACTTCAGATCGGTTGCTAGTAGGAATGATGGAGCGTTGAATGAACTCCAACCATCCTCTAGCTATAGGCTTAAGGTCCAGTCTTCTTAGTTGGACTGGCTTGCCTTTGGAGTCTCTCTTCCATTGAGCTCCTTCCACACATATGTCCATAAGGACTTGGTCCAACCTTTGATTAAAGTTGACCCTTCTAGTGTAGGGGCATTCATCTCCTTGTATCATGGGCAAGTGGAATGCCAACCTCACATTTTCCGGACTAAAATCTAAGTATTTCCCCCGAACCATTGTGAGATAATTCTTTGGACTCGGGTTCATACCTTGATCATGGTTCCTAGTGATCCATGCATTGGCATAGAACTCTTGAACCATTAAGATTCCGACTTGTTGCATGGGGTTGGTTAGGACTTCCCAACCTCTTCTTCGAACTTCATGTCGGATCTACGAATACTCATTTTTCTTGAGCTTGAAAGGGACCTCAGGAATCACCTTCTTCTTTGCCACAACATCATAGAAGTGGTCTTGATGGCTCTTGGAGATGAATCTTTCCATCTCCCATGACTCAGAGGTGGAAGCTTTTGTCTTCCCTTTTCCTTTTCTAGAGGATACTCCGGCCTTAGGTGCCATTGATGGTAATGGAAAAACAAAAAAATCTTATGCTTTTACCACACTAAACTTAAAATATTGCTCGCCCTCGAGCAATAGAAGAAAGAAGAGAAGAAGAAGAAGAAGAAGAGAATATGGTAGAGAGGGAGAGATGTAGGTTTAGCTAAGTGGGAGAAGAGGGGTTTGTGGTGTGTGAAAATGAAGTAGAATGGAAGGATATTTATAGGGAGAGGGGGTAGTGTGTATTTGGCCATGTAGGGTGGGAATGGGTGGGAAAGTGTTTTTGAATTTGTGAAGGTAGGTGGGGTTTATGTGGAAGAGTGGATGGATGTGAGTGGTGAAGGGGGTAATTGGGAAGAGGAATTGAGGTGATTGGTGAAGGGTTTTGGGAAGTGTGACATGGGGAAGAGTAATCACAAAAACTAGGATTAGGAGGTAAGGTGGGAATATGGTAGGTGGGGATCCTGTGGGGTCCACAGATCCTGAGGTGATCCTGTGGGGTCCATAGATCCTGAGGTGTCAAGGAATTCCATCCCTGCACCAAATAGGCATGTAAATTGCCTTTGCACACCATTCTGGCGTTTAAACGCCGTGTGGTGCACATTCTGGGCGTTCAACGCCCATGTAAAGCATGTTTCTGGCGTTGAACGCCAGTTTCATGCTTGTTACTGGCGTTCAGCGCCAGCTTTTCTTCTCTGGGCACATTCCTGGCGTTCAGCGCCAGAATGTTGCTTGTTTCTGGCGTTCAGCGCCAGAATGATGCTTTGTTCTGGCGTTGAACACCGGCCAGATGCATCTTACTGGCGTTGAACGCCAGCCTGTGCTTCCTCTAGGGTGCGAATTTTTTTTTTCTGCTGTTTTTGACTTTGTTTTTAATTTTTTTTTTATTTTTTCGTGACTCCTCATGATCATGTACCTAATAAAACACAAAATAACAATAAAATAGAATAAAATAAAAATTAGATAAATAAAATTGGGTTGCCTCCCAACAAGCGCTTCTTTACTGTCAATAGCTTGACAGTGGTTCTCATGGAGCCACAAGGTGATCAGGTCAATGTTGTATAGTGCCAACACCAAACTTAGAGTTTGGATATGGGATCTTAACACCAAACTTAGAGTTTGGTTGTGGCCTCACAACACCAAACTTAGAGTTTGACTGTGTGGGCTCTTCTTGACTCTGAACTGAGAGGAGCTCTTCATGCTTATTCTCTTTTGTCACAGAGGGATGGCCATGTGCCTTAAACACAAGGTAGTCCCCATTCAATTGAATGACTAATTCACCTCTGTTGACATCTATCACAGCTCCTGCTGTGGCTAGGAAAGGTCTTCCAAGGATGATGCAATCATCCTCTTCCTTCCTAGTGTCTAAGATTATGAAATCAGCAGGGATGTAAAGGCCTTCAACCTTTACTAACACGTCCTCTACTATTCCATAAGCTTGTCTCAATGACTTGTCTGCCAATTGTAATGAGAACAAGGCAGGTTGTACCTCAATGATCCCCAACTTCTCCATTATAGAGAGTGGCATAAGATTTATCCCTGACCCCAGATCACACAAAGCTTTTTCAAAGGTCATGGTGCCTATGGTACAAGGTATTAAGAACTTGCCAGGGTCTTGTTTCTTTTGAGGTAGAGTTTTCTGAATCCAAGTATCTAGTTCACTAATGAGCAAGGGAGGTTCACTTTCCCAAGTCTCATTACCAAACAACTTGGCATTCAGCTTCATGATAGCTCCTAAGTATTGAGCAATTTGCTCTCCAGTTACATCTTCATCCTCTTCAGAGGAAGAATATTCTTCAGAGCTCATGAATGACAGAAGTAGATTTAATGGAATCTCTATGGTCTCTATATGAGCCTCAGATTCCTTTGGATCCTTAATAGGAAACTCCTTCTTGCTTGAGGGACGTCCCAGGAGGTTTTCCTCCTTAGGATTTTCGTCCTCCTCCTCCCTTGTGCATTCGGCCACATTGATCACATCAATGGCCTTGCACTCTCCTTTTGGATTCTCTTCTGTATTGCTTGGGAGAATACTGGGAGGAGTTTCAATGACCTTCTTACTCAGCTGGCCCACTTGTGCCTCCAGATTTCTGATGGAGGATCTTGTTTCATTCGTGAAACTGAAAGTGGCTTTCGATAGATCAGAGACTATATTGGCTAAATTAGAAGTGTTTTGTTCAGAATTCTCTGTCTGTTGCTGAGAAGATGATGGATATGGCTTGCTATTGCTCAGCCTATTGTGTCCACCATTGTTAAAGCCTTGTTGAGGCTTTTGTTGATCCTTCCATGAGAAATTTGGATGATTTCTCCATGATGAGTTAAAGGTGTTTCCATAAGGTTCACCCATGTAATTAACTTCTGCCATGGCAGAGTTCTTAGGATCATAAGCTTCTTCAGAAGCTGCCTCTTTAGTACTGTTGGATGCATGTTGCCATCCATTCAGATTTTGAGAGATCATGTTGACCTGTTGAGTCAACACTTTGTTCTGAGCCAATATGGCATTCAGAGCATCAATTTCAAGAACCCCTTTCTTCTGAGGTATCCCATTATTCACGGAATTCCTCTCAGAAGTGTACATGAATTGGTTGTTTGCAACCATATCAATGAGTTCTTGAGCCTCTTCAGGCGTTTTCTTTAGGTGAATAGATCCACTTGCAGAATGGTCCAATGACATTTTCGAAAATTCAGAGAGACCATAATAGAATATATCTAATATGGTCCATTCTGAAAACATGTCAGATGGACATCTTTTGGTCAGCTACTTGTATCTTTCCCAAGCTTCATAGAGGGATTCACCATCTTTTTGTTTGAAGGTTTGAACATCCACTCTCAGCTTGCTCAGCTTTTGAGGAGGAAAGAATTTATCCAGGAAGGCTGTGACCAGCTTATCCCATGAGTCCAGGCTATCCTTGGGTTGTGAATCCAACCATATTCTAGCTCTGTCTCTTACAGCAAAAGGGAAAAGCATGAGTCTGTAGACTTCAGGATCAACTCCATTCGTCTTTACAGTCTCACAGATCTGCAAGAACTCAGTTAAAAACTGATAAGGATCTTCAGATGGAAGTCCATAAAACTTGCAGTTTTGTTGCATTAAAGCAACTAGTTGAGGCTTAAGCTCAAAGTTATTGGCTCCAATGGCAGGAATGGAGATGCTTCTTCCATCAAATTTGGACGTTGGCTTTGTGAAGTCACCAAGCATTCTCCTTGCATTATATTATTTTCGGCTGCCATCTCCTTCTCTTGTTCAAAAATTTCTGAAAGGTTGTTTCTGGATTGTTGTAATTTAGCTTCTCTTAATTTTCTCTTCAAAGTCCTTTCAAGTTCTGGATCAATTTCAACAAGAGTGCCTTTATCCCTGTTCCTGCTCATATGAAAGAGAAGAAAACAAGAAAAGAAAGAGGAATCCTCTATGTCACAGTATAGAGATTCCTTTATGTTAGTAGAAAAAGAAAGGGGAGAAGAGTGAAGAAGGATGGGTTCAGATTTTTAGATGAAGAGAGGTGAAGAGAAGTGTTAGTAATTAAATAATTAAATATAATAAGAAAAGAGAAGGAAAATTTCAAAAATAATTTTTGAAAAAGGGGTTAGTAATTTTCGAAATTTAGAGATAAGATGTGATTAAAATTAAAATATGAAACATTTAGTTAATTAAAAAGAATTTTTGAAAAGAGAGAGAGATATTTTCGAAAATTGAAGAGGGAAAAGTAGTTAGGTGGTTTTGAAAAAGATAAGAGACAAACAAAAAGTTAGTTAGTTGATTGAAAAAGATATTGAAATTAAAATTTAAAAAGATAAGAAGATAAGAAGTTAGATAAGATATTTTGAAATCAAATTTTTGAAAAAGATAAAATTTTGAAAAGGATAAGATAAAAAAAAAGATAAGATAAAAATTTTAAGAGAAAGATATTTTGAAAAAGAAAATTTTTTTTTTAAAAAGACTTAACTAACAAGAAACTACAAGATAAGATTCTAGAATTTAAAGATTGAACCTTTCTTAACAAGAAAGTAACAAACTTCAAATTTTTGAATCAATCACATTAATTGTTAGCATATTTTCGAAAATATGGTATAAAAGATAAGAAAAAGATTTTGAAAAATAATTTTTTTTAAATTTTCGAAAATAAAAAAATGGAAGAGATATGATTTTTGAAAAAGATTTTGAAAAGATAAGATTTTTAAAATTGAAATTTTGACTTGACTTGTAGGAAACGACTAATTTTAAAAATTTTTGACCAAGTCAACCCAAAATTTCGAAAATTTGGAGGGAAATAAGGAAAAGATATTTTTTGATTTTTGAATTTTTAATTATGAGAGAGAAAACAACAAAAATACTCAATGCATGAAATTTTTAAATCAAAACAATGAATGCATGCAAGAATGCTATGAATGTCAAGATGAACACCAAGAACACTTTGAAGATCATGATGAACATCAAGAACATATTTTTGAAAAATTTTTGATGCAAAGAAAACATGCAAGACACCAAACTTAGAAATCTTTAATGCATGAACTCTAACAAATGAAAAATGCATATGAAAAACAAGAGAAAAAAACACAAAACAAGAAAACATCAAGATCAAACAAGAAGACTTATCAAGAACAACTTGAAGATCATGAAGAACACTATGAATGCATGGAATTTTTGAAAAAATGCAAGAAAAAATTTTTAAAGCATGCAATTGACACCAAACATAAAAATTGACTCAAGACTCAAACAAGAAACACAAAATATTTTTGATTTTCATGATTTTCTGATTTTTTTTGGATTTTTATTAATTTTTTTCGAAAATATAGTTTGGAAAAACGAAAAATAAAAGAAAAATTTTTGAAAAAGATTTTGAAAAGAAAATTACCTAATCTGAGCAACAAGATGAACCGTCAGTTGTCCATACTCGAACAATCCCCGGCAACGGCGCCAAAAACTTGGTGGACGGAATTGTGATCAACAATATTGGCTCTTTGGTATGTGCATTTATTAACTCAGCACTTTCTTTCCACAACTCCGTTCAACTAAGCAGCAAGTGTACTGGGTCGTCCAAGTAATAAACCTTACGTGAGTAAGGGTCGATCCCACAGAGATTATTGGTATGAAGCAAGCTATGGTCACCTTGTAAATCTCAGTTAGGCAGATTAAATTGGCTTATGGTTTCGAAAATTAATAATAAAATAGAAAATAAAAAGGGATAGAAATACTTATGTAAATCAATAGTGGGAATTTCAGATAGGTGTATGGAGATGCTGTGTTCCTCTTGAAACTCTACTTCACTATTCGCTCTTCCTTCAATCCTTCTTACTCCTTTCCATGGCAAGCTGTATGTAGGGCATCACTATCATCAATGGCTACTTTTAATCCTCTCGGGAAAATGGTCCTATGCGCTGTCACTGCACGGCTAATCGTCTGGAGGCATCACCCTTGGTTGATAGCTACATCCCATCCTCTCAGTGAAAATGGTCCAAATGCTCTGTCACAGCACGGCTAATCATCTGTCGGTTCTCAATCAGGTTGGAATAGAATCCATTGATTCTTTTGCGTTTGTCATCACGCCCAGCCTTCAGGAGTTTGAAGCTCGTCACAGTCATTCAATACCGGAATCCTACTCGGAATACCACAGACAAGGTTAGACTTTTCGGATTCCCAGGATCCTACTCGGAATACCACAGACAAGGTTAGACTTTCCGGATCCTCATGAATGCCGCCATCTATCTAGCTTATACCACGAAGATTCTGTTGGGGAATCTAAGAGATATGCGCCCGGCCTAAAGTAGAACGGAAGTGGTTGTCAATCACGCGCGTTCATAGGTGAGAATGATGATGAGTGTCACGAATCATCACATTCATCAAAGTGTTGTGCAACGTATATCTTGGAATAAGAATAAGAGAGAATTGAATAAAAAGTAATAGTAATTGTATTGAAACTTGAGGTACAGCAGAGCTCCACACCCTTAATCTATGGTGTGCAGAAACTCCACCGTTGAAAATACACAAGTAAAAGGTTCAGGCATGGCCGAATGGCCAGCCCCCTGAGTGATCAAGAGACCGAATAATCAAAGGCTAAACAGTCAAGAGATTAAACTGTCAAAAGATGTCTAATACAATAGTTAAATGTTCTATTTATAATAGACTAGCTCCTAGGGTTTACATGAGTAAGTAATTGATGCATAAATCCACTTCCAGGTCCCACTTGGTGTATGCTTGGGCTGAGCTTGATCAATCCACGAGCTGAGGCTTCTCTTGGAGTTGAACTCCGAGTTATGACGTGTTTTGGGCGTTCAACTCCGGATCATGACGTTTTTCTGGCGTTTAACTCCAGACAGCAGCACGTACTTGGCGTTCAACGCCAAGTTACGTCATCAATTTCCGAATAAAGTATGGACTATTATATATTGCTAGAAAGCTCTGGATGTCTACTTTCCAACGCCATTGAGAGCGCGCCATTTGAAGTTCTGTAGCTCCAGAAAATCCATTTCGAGTGCAGGGAGGTCAGATTCCAACAACATCAGCAGTCCTTTTGTCAGCCTTTTTCAGAGTTTTGCTCAAGTCCCTCAATTTCAGCCAGAATTTACCTGAAATCACAGAAAAACACACAAACTCATAGTAAAGTCCAGAAATGTGAATTTAACATAAAAACTAATGAAAACATCCCTAAAAGTAGCTTGAACTTACTAAAAACTACCTAAAAACAATGCCAAAAAGCGTACAAATTATCCGCTCATCACGTACTCCCTTCTATGGCAAGCTGTATGTTGGTGCATCACAGTTGTCAATGACTACCATATGTCCTCTCAGTGAAAACATATCCGCTACGGTTTCCCGCATGGCTAATCAGCTGTCGGTTCTCGATCGTGTCGGAATAAGATCCATTGATCCTTTTGCACACTATCACTGCACCTAATAGTCACGAGTTTGAAGCTCGTCACAGTCATCCCATCCCAGATCCTACTCGGAATACCACAGACAAGGTTTAGACTTTTTGGATCTCAAGAATGCTGCCAATTGATTCTAGCTTATACCACGAAGACTCTGATCTCACATAATTAAAAGCTCTGTTGTCAGGAGAGGCAACCATGCGTCGTGAACCAGGAGGCCAAGAGATACACACTCAAGCTCTTGCAGATAGAACGGAGGTAGTTGTCAGGCACGTGTTCATAAGGGAAGATAATGATGAGTGTCACGGATCATCACATCCATCAGGTTGAAGTACGAGTGAATATTTTAGAACAAGAATAAGCATGAATTGAATAGAAAAACAATAGTACTTTGCATTAATTCATGAGGAACAACAGAGCTCCACACCTTAATCTATGATGTGTAGAAACTCTACCGTTGAAAATACATAAGTAATGAAGGTCCAGGCATGGCTGAATGGCCAGCCCCCCAAAACATGATCAAGAGATCAAAGTGATCCAAAGATAGTCTCAAAAATGATCTAAAGATATGAATACAATATTAAAAAGTGCTTTTTATACTAAACTAGTAAACTAGGTTTATAGAAAATAAGTAACTAAGTGTAGATAGTGCAGAAATCCACTTCCGGGGCCCACTTGGTGTGTGTTTGGGCTGAGCATTGAAGCTTTCATGTGTATAGGCTCTTCTTGGAGTTTAAACGCCAATTTTGGTGCCAGTTTGGTCGTTTAACTCCAGCTTGGTGCCAGTTCTGGCGTTTTACGCAAGAAAAGGGTCTCTGGTGGGCGTTTGAACGCCAGTTTGGGCCATCAAATCTCAGACAAAGTATGGACTATTACACATTGCTGAAAAGCCCATGATGTCTACTTTCTAACGCAATTAAGAGCGCACCAATTGGGCTTCTATTGCTCCAGAAAATCCACTTTGAGTGCAGGGAGGTCAGAATCCAACAGCATATTCAGTCCTTTCTCAGCCTCTGAATCAGATTTTTGCTCAGGTCCCTCAATTTCAGCCAGAAAATATCTGAAATCATAGAAAAATACACAAACTCAGAGTAAAGTCCAGAAATGTAATTTTTGCATAAAAATTAATAAAAATATACTAAAAGTAACTAAAACATATTAAAAACTATGTAAAAACAATGCCAAAAAGCGTATAAATTATTCGCTCATCACAACACCAAACTTAAATTGTTGCTTGTCCCCAAGCAACTAAAAAAAAATAGGATAAAAAGAAGAAAATATACAATATATCTCAAAATATCAATGAAACTTACTCTCAATTAGATGAGCAGGGCTAGTAGCTTTTTGCCTCTGAATAGTTTTGGCATCTCACTTTATCCTTTGAAGTTTAGAATGATTGGCATCCATTAGGAACTCAGAATTTAGATAGTGTTGTTGATTCTCCTAGTTCATTATGTTGATTCTTGAACACAACTACATTATGAGTCTTGGCCGTGACCCTAAGCATCTTGTTTTCCAGTATTACCACCGGATACATAAATGCCACAGACACATAACTGGGTGAACCTTTTTAGATTGTGGCTCAGCTTTGCTAGAGTCCCCAGTTAGAGGTGTCCAGAGTTCTTAAGCACACTCTTTTGTTTTGGATCACGACTTTAACCACTCAGTATCAAACTTTTCACTTGGACCTTCATGACACAAGCACATGGTTAGGGACAGCTTGATTTAGCCGCTTAGGCCAGGATTTTATTCCTTTGGGCCCTCCTATCCACTGATGCTCAAGGCCTTGGATCCTCTTTACCCTTGCTTTTTGGTTTAAAGGGCTATTGGCTTTTTCTGCTTGCTTTTTCTTTATATTTTTTAATTTTTTTTGCCTATTTTTTTTTTGCAAACTTGTGTTTTTTACTGCTTTTTCTTGCTTCAAGAATCAATTTTTTATTTTTCAGATTATCAATAACATTTCTCTTTGTTCATCATTCTTTCAAGAGCCAACAATTTTAACATTCATAAACTTCACTATAAAAAATATGCACTATTCAAGCATTCATTCAGAAAATAAAAAGTATTGCCACCACATCAAAATAATTAGACTAATTTCAAGATAAAAGTCAAAATCCATGTACTTCTTGTTCTTTTGTAATTAGGAACATTTTTCATTTAAGAAAGGTGAAGGATTTATGGGACATTCATAGCTTCAAGGCATAGACACTAGACACTAATGATCATGTAATAAAGACACAAACATAGACAATCATAAAGCATAAAAAAATTAAAAAAATAGAAAAACAAATAAAAAGGAAATTAAAGAACGGGTCCACCTTAGTGATGGCATCTAGTTCTCCTTCTTGAAGATCCTATGGAGTGCCCCTTTGGTCTTCTCTAATTTCATGGAGGATGATGGAATGCTCTTAGTGCTCCATCCTTAGTTGCTCCATATTGGAACACAAATCTCCTAGAGAAGTGTTGAATTGTTCCTAATAGTTGTGTGGAGGAAAATGCATCCCTTGAGGTATCTCAGGGATTTCTTGATGAGGGACTTTCTCATGCATTTGTTGCAGTCCATGAATGGGCTCTCTTATTTGTTCCATCCTCTTTTTAGTGATGGGCTTGTCCTCTTCAATGATGATGTCTTCCTCTATGACAATTCCAGCTAAACTGCATAGGTGACAAATGAGATGAGGAAAATCTAACCTTGCCAAAGTGGAGGGCTTGTCAGCCACTTTGTACAATTCTAGAGGTATGATCTCATGAACTTCCACTTCCTCTCCAATCATGATGCTATGGATTATGATAGCCCGATCCACAGTTACTTCAGATCGGTTGCTAGCATGAATGATAGAGCGTTGGGCTTAAAGTCAAGCCTTCTTAGTTGAACCGGCTTGCCTTTAGAGTCTCTCTTCCATTGGGCTCCTTCCATATAGATGTCCATGAGGACTTGGTCCAACCTTTGATCAAAGTTGACCCTTCTTGTGAAAGGATGAAGATCTCCTTGCATCATTGGCAAGTTGAACGCCAACCTCACATTTTCCGGGCTGAAATCTAAGTATTTTTCCCGAATCATTGTGAGCCAACTCTTTGGGTTCGGGTTCATACTTTGATCATGGTTCTTGGTGATCCATGCATTAGCATAAAACTCTTGAACCATTAAGATTCCGACTTGTTGAATGGGATTGGTGAAAGCTTCCCATCCTTTTCTCCTAATCTCATGTCGGATCTCCGGATATTCGCTCCTTTTGAGCTTGAAGGGGACCTCGGGGATCACCTTCTTTTTGGCCACAACTTCATAGAAGTGGTCTTGATGGACCTTTGAGATGAACTTCTCCATCTCCCATGACTCGGAGGTGGAAGCAATTGTTTTCCCCTTCCTCTTTCTAGAGGTTTCTCCGGCCTTAGGTGTCATTAATGGTTATTAAAAACAAAAAGCAACATTTTTTCCAACACCAAACTTAAAATGTTTACTCGTCCTCGAGCAAGAGAAGAAAGAAGGGAGGAGAAGAAGAAGAAAATGGAGGAGATGGAGAGGTGTGAGTGGTTCGGCCAAGGGGGGAAAGAAGTGTGTATAATGTGTGAAAATGAAGGAGTGATGAGGGGTTTATATAGGAGTGGAGAGAGAGGTAGGGTTCGTGTATTAGGGGTTGGGTTTGGGAGAGAAAGGATGTGAATTTGAATGTTGAGGTAGGTGGGGTTTTTAGGGAAGAGTGGGTTGATGTGAGTGGTGAAGAGGTGATGGTAAAGAGAGATGGAGGTGATTGGTGAAGGGTATTTAGGGAAGGGTGTTATTGGAATGTGTGAAGAAGAGAGAGAGTGAGTTGAGGAAGGTGGGGATCTTGTGGGGTCCACAGATCCTGAGGTGTCAAAGATTTCTCATCCCTGCACCATTCTGGCGTGTAAACACCCTCTGAATGCTAATCCTGGCATTTAAACACCGGGCTGATGCCCTTTTCTGGCGTTTAAACGCCAGTCTGTTGCCCTTTTCTGGCGTTTGAACGCCCAGAAAGGTGCCAGACTGGGCGTTTAAACGCCCATTTTTATATCTTTACTTGCATTTAAACGCCAGACTGCTGCCCATTTCTGGCGTTTAAACGCCCAGAATGGTGCCAGGCTGGGCGTTAAACGCCCATTATGGTATCCTTACTGGCGTTTAAACTCCAGTAAGCTCGTCCTCCAAGGTGTGCCATTTTTTATGCTGTTTTTTATTTTTCTTTAATTTTTGTAGTTGTTTTTGTGACTCCACATGATCATGATCCTAAAGAAAACATAAAATAACATAGATAAATAAAATAAAATTGGGTTGCCTCCCAATAAGCGCTTCTTTAATGTCAATAGCTTGACAGTGAGCTCTTTTCAGAGCTTCACAGATGCTCAGAGCATGATTGTGGCCCCCCAACACCAAACTTAGAGTTTGAGTGTGGGGGCTCTGTCTGACTCTGTATTGAGAGAAGCTTTCATGCTTCTTCTCCATATTTATAGAAGAAAATCCTTAAGTCTTAAACACAAGGTAGTCCTCATTCAATTGAAGGACTAACTCTCCTCTGTCCACATCAATCAGAGCCCTTGTTGTGGCTAGAAAGGGTCTTCCAAGGATGATGGATTCATCCTCATCCTTCCCAGTGTCTAGGATTATGAAGTCAGCAGGGATGTAAAGGCCTTCAACCTTCACTAGGACATCCTCTATAAGTCCATAAGCCTTTTTCATTGATTTGTCTGCCATCTCTAGTGAGATTCTTGCAGCTTGTACCTCAAAGATCCCTAGTTTCTCCATTACAGAGAGTGGCATGAGATTGATACCTGACCCCAGGTCACACAGAGCCTTTTCAAAGGTCATAGTGCCTATGGTGCAAGGTATTAAGAACTTTCTGGGATCTGATTTCTTTTAAGGCAATGTCTACTGAATCAATGTATTCAGTTCATTGATGAGCAATGAAGGTTCATCCTCCCAAGTCTCATTACTAAATAACTTGGCATTCAGCTTCATGATTGCTCCTAGATATTTAGCAACTTGCTCTTCAGTAGTAACTTCATCTTCTTCAGAAGAAGAGTATTCTTTAGAGCTCATGAATGGTAATAAGAAGTTCAGTGGAATCTCTATGGTCTCTGTATGAGCCTCATATTCCTTTGGTTCCCTATTAGGGAACTTCTTATTGGTTAGTGGACGTCCATTGAGGTCTTCCTCAATGGAAATCACGCCGTCCTCCTCCCCTATAGGTTCGGCCATTTTGGTCATATTAATGGCCTTGCACACTCTCTTTGGATTCTCTTCTGTATTGCTTGGGAGAGTACTAGGAGGAGTTTCAGTGACTCTTTTACTCAACTGACCCACTTGTGCCTCCAAATTTCTGATGGAGGACCTTTTTAATTCATGAAACTGAGAGTGGCTTTAGATAGATCAGAGACTATGTTTGCTAAGCTAGAGAGGTGATGATTGGATTTTTGATGGTTTAGAATTTCACTAATGAAATCTCGTTGTAAAGTATAGTCTCTAAACCAACAATAATCCTTTCAAACAAAAATTTGTTTGTCACAAGTACAAACCCCTAAAATCTATAAATCGAAGTATTTAAATCTCGGGTCGTCTCTCAAAGGACTTGCAGGGTAGTAGTGTTCTTGTTATTGGTTATGAACTTGTTTATTTTGGGGTTTTAGATGAGAAACATGAATAGTAAATGGTAATGAAATTTTATTAACAAAATAGTCTTGGCAAGGTTTGATGATCAAGGACCTATATCATTATCACTAATCACAATTATGATAGTTGCAAGGATCAATCTCACTAAGTCATCCTCTAACTAATAGCAAAGGAAAGTCAAGTGAGTTACATTGAACCAAGTCCATAAATCCTAGTTCCCACTAATTGAATTAATGAAGGCTAGAGTCAATGGCTATCAACTATCAATCACTTGGATATTAGTAACTCAAAAGTTCCTAAGTTATCTTCCCAAGCCAAGAACATAAAATTCTATTCTAACATCCTCCCAAGCATTTCATCAAACACTTGGAAGGTACAAAAGAAAAGTATAGTAAATCACAACAAGAATGAATTCTAACTACAATTGAATGCAAAGAATTAACAACAACAATCAAGGAAATCACAATTATCATGAATTACCTCAAATTACGTTATTGAAAGAAAACAAAAGAACAACAATAAATCCACAAAAAAATAAAGAATTACAATGATTAAAGCATAAAACTAGAAATAGGAAGAAGAGATGAGTAAGAATTGATAGAGGAAGAGTAAATCAAAGCATGAATTAAACCTAGATATAAGAGGAGAGATTAACCTAAACCTAATCCTAATTCTAGAGAGAAGTGAGAGCTTCTCTCTCTAGAAACTACTTCTAAACTAATCCTAAAGTGTATGAATGAACTAAAGATGTCAATCCCCTTCTATCCTTGGTCCTTTAAAGCATTTGGGTGCCAAAATTGGTTGTAACTGGGACCCACAACTTCCCAGAAATTTTGGGCACATTTTCTGTTTAAAACTCACGTGCGGCCATTGGCGCGAACGCGCACAGTACGCGTACGCGTCCCTGGCCAAACTCACAATGTGCGCGCGAGCGCCTTGTGCGCATGCGCGTCCTTGGCCGAGGTTACTTCTTTGGCTTTTTATACTTCTCTCCACTTGCATGCTTCCTTCCTTGCTCCTTTGATCCATGCCTAGCCTATTTTAACTTGAGATTACTAGCAAACACATCAAGGCATCTTATGGAATCAAGGATGAATTGAAATTATCAAATTAAAGGCTTAAAAAGCATGTTTTTACATTCAAGCACAAATACGGGAGAGATTACAAAACTATGCTAATTCATTGGCTAAATGTGAGAAAAGGTTATCAAAATGCTCTAAATTCAACACAAGATAAACCCTAAAAATGGGGTTTATCAACCTCCCCACACTTAAACCTTAGCATGTCCTCATGCTAAATAAGAAGGAACTAAGGGGTATGGCATTTATTAAATGCAACTAAACTACATGCAATCTATCTAAATGCAACTACCTAAAGTAAATGAAAATGCTTGGTCAAATAAATCAATTCCCAAGAAAGCATGTGTAAACACGAGAGCTAGAACAATAGGAACCAAGTCCAAACCACAATTGCATTGGATTATCAAAAGAACTATGAACTTGCATGCATATAAATGATAGTGGTGAAAACATGTAATTGAGCTTTTGAACCCTCATCGGATGTGTATCCGCTCTATTCACTCAAATATTTAAGGGTTAATTCACTCAATTCTCTACTAATAATGTTTTTCCAAGAATTGGTCTTCATCTAACAATCAACACTTAATCCATGCACGCACACATTCATCATGAGGTCTTTCATAGGTTGTAATGGGGTTAAGGTCAAGGTAGGATCATATATGGATAAGTGGACTAGAATTTGGACCTTTGATGAACTTAAACTTTCCCAGCTAACCTATATAATGACCTACATAATGGAATTCTAACCTAACTACCCATCTTTCACTTTTCATATACTCATGCATTTTCTTTTCATTTCACAACACTTATGCATTGATCTTTTATTTGAACTTTACTTTGGGGCGTTTTGTCCCCTTTTATTGCTTTTCTCATCCTTTCTTTTTCTACATATATATATATATATATATATATATATATATTCTTTTTCTTTTTCTTTTTCTTTCCTTTCTTTCTTTCTTTTTCTTTTGTTTTTCTCATTATTTTTTTTTCAAGAATATCAATGCATAAGGTCTTACACTTAATCAATACATGAGCACACACCAATTCCCAAATATAAAAATACAAAACATCCCTTTTTTTATCCCAACCAATATTCCCAATCCTCACTAATCTTGAAAATAAGCACTCTCACTAGCTTAAGCCAATCAAAGATCCAAACAAGGGACTTTTATTGTTTTCCGCTTTAGGGCTTGTAATGTGCTAAATTGAGAAACAAGTGGGTTAAGTATAGGCTCAAAATTGGTTGCAATGGATGATAAAAGGTAGGCTATTTGGTTAAGTGAGCTAATGAAACAATGGCCTCAATCATACAAATGCATGAATACAAGGAATAATTGGACATATAGAATCAAGCAAATCTAGGATCACAATCATAGAAAGAGAACAATTGCACACAAGAAGGGAAAATAGGTGGTTATAAAATGTAACCACATCAATAGGCTCAAAACTCACTTGCTTGTGTTCTTAGCTCAAAACATGTTTCACAAAATATAGATAATTCAAGCAAGTTCTACAAAATTTTTCAATCAATTGGGGTGTGCTCTATAGTTAAATTTCTTGGAAAATCTCAATATTTGACTAAGCATTGTTGTGATTGAGAAATTCTAAAAATTCCTTAGTTTACCCTTTCCTTTTTCAATCAAAAACAATTTTCTTATGCAAAATAATTTCTAAAAGGGTTAACTAGGTCTTGAAAATTCCAAACCAATTTCTAATCACAACCACAAACTAAAAAGATAACTATATAAAGAACAATCCAACTAAAGGTAAGAAATCTAGCATCCAAAATATCTAAAATTCAAAATAGCAAAGTATGCAACTACTAAGGCAAAAGTATCTAAAATATCCAAAATGACAAATATATACAAAAGTGCGCAAAATAAGATAGCTAGGTAGCATAACTAGGAAATATGCCAAAATGTTCACCAGTCCTCTAATGGTGCCACCGGAAACCTCCCCACACTTAAGATCAAGCATCGTCCTCGATGCTAATCCTGAGGATCAGGGATAGGTACACGGTAGGCTCTGGCTCTGGCTGAAGCTGTGGTGCTGGCTGCTGGATCTATGTGGTCTCTGTAGTGGCATGTGTCTCTGTTGGTGCATCCTGCTGAGCCGGCTCCTCAATAGCCTCCTCCTCCTGATCCTGCTCATCGAAGACTGGAGAATCTGGGAGCGGAGGTAAGTGAAATGAGAGCTGAAGTTAGTAGGTTAAACAAGTGAGTGAGTTAAAAAGTGAGATTGATAGTTAGTGTCATGATGGAAACTTACCTAATTAAAAGAGAATTGCAAAATGTGTAATTGATGTTGCAAGTTTGAAATGCATGTTGTGTAACACAAATCATGATAGGAGTGGATTTGAGTAAAAATGAGTTACACAAGTAAAATTCACCAATTGTTGAAAGAAAGTCCATTGTAAAAGGAGATTGCAAATTGTGGATCAATGAAACGTGTAAGCGCTTCCTGAAGTTCCTATAGTTACTACCAATCAGGGGAACCAAAATGAAAATAGAAGAAAACTGGCCCAAGTGTCCCGTGGGTTAAACTTGGTGTGAGTTAAGCAAAACTCAATTTGAAAGTGCCAAGTTCAAAACGAAGTGAGAGTGTGAAGTCAAAAACAGTTTTGGAAAAATCGGGCAGCATTCTGTCATAAAGTTGGACGTTCCAAGATAGGCAGAAAATAACAGGAGAGTCATATGAATCCACAGAGCAATGACCAAGTAATAATCACATAACCAAGCAGCAGCAATATAATTTCAAAGTGAGAAATGCAGCAGGTATCGGAAACAGGGATAGAAACAGACATTGAGCATACCACTTAGCAACCATAGCAAACATGTATGAATGTCACTCAACAATCAATCAACATAAGCTCAGGTAGGTAAACAAACACAGTGCAATTATCAGGCCTAGAATCCTCTATCCAGAACCTAGTTACCTAACAGCAGTTATACTATCTAACCTAACAATCAACTAACTAAGCTAACAGTAATTACAGTAACTAAGAGTAAAAAGAAGAATCAAGAAAAATAGAGTTATGGCAGGTAACCTGGAAGTATAGCAGAGAAGGGGATCAGAACTGGGCTGAATGAGGGTGGCCTAGTCAGAAACAGAACTGCCGCCGAGGATGATGGTGGCGGCAGAGACCCACGGCGGTGGAGGTGCGCCGGTTGTGGCCGTGAGGGAGAGAGTGAGAGGGAGAGTGTGTGTGTGTGAACGAGAGAGCGAGGAAGAGAGGGAGAGGGAAGTGGTGGCGTGGCGGTTGTCGGCGACGCTGGCGCGCCGGCATGGTGGTCGGAGCGTGGCAGGGAAGAAGAGAGGGTAGGAGACATTAGAGAAGATGAGAGTAGGGGGTGAGGTGCACGAGTGCGCAGCGCTCCTCGCGTCCTAGGGTTATCCTATTTTCAAATTGACGCGGGCGCGCACAGGGCGCGTCCGCGTGCATTGATGAATTTGGGAACCAACGCGTGCGCGCCTTGCCCGCTTACGCGTGGGTGGCGGGAGTTGGTAAGGGTGCGTGCCCGTACAATGTGCGCATGCGTGCTAGGAGTTAGGTTGGAGGCTTAACGCGAGCCCAGAGTTGGCTTAACTCTCTGGATATTAGCTTGGAAGTTACGTCATTGGATCGGCGCGCACGCGGCAAGTGCGCAGAGGCGCGCAGTGCACGTCCGCGTGATGGGGGTTGGGCCAGGGGTTTAGTGTTGGCCCAACACTAGCATAACTCTCTGGAGGATGTATGGGCTGCTGCTATGAGTCTAGGGACGCGTACGCAGCAAGTGCGCGTCCGCGTGCTTTCCCTTAATGGTTGATAGGCGCGCACGAATGTTGTGCGCGTCCGCGTGGGACGAGTTGGACTAAAAGCCTAATGTTCGCGCAAGAGAGGCCCAACTCTCTGGAAATTGTATGGTGGTGTATCCACTCATGGATGCGTGCGCGTATGGCGTGCACGCGCGTCATTCCCCCTTTTTTTTACTTGCCTAAAAAGCAGAAAAAAAATTGCTCATGAGCTCCCTATAATGCCTACAACTCTTTATTCACTCAAAAATCATACAATTCACAAAAATGCAATTTGATTTATTCATCTACTACTAAGCACAACATACATGTGACTATGCTAATAATCAATTTATTAAGGCAACTAGAATGAAATGGAAAACTACCTACAATGGTAACTCAAATCACTTATTAATGAAATCTACAAGAGAGTGGAAAGAGTATACCATGGTGGGGTGTTTCCCACCTAGCACTTTTAGTTAAAGTCCTTAAGTTGGACATTTGGGAAGCTCATTGTCATGGCGGCTTGTGCTTGTACTCATCCTTGAATCTCCAAGGATCTTTGCTTCTCAATTGGTTGATAGAATTCCCAACCATCTTCACCAATCTAGGATAGAGTTCTACCCAAGATATGATTTCCCATAGTCAGTCTTCATTCTTCGATCCGGGATCCCATATCTTATTTTCGCACCCATCTTCAAGTTGATCTTCATATTTTTTCTTTCCGGGTGGTTGACAAATAGAATTCTCTTCAGCACACTAAGCTTTCTTTCTAGACCCATACAAAGTGGCATTCTTCCAATCATAGTTCTTATACCTTGAAGCTTTGACCTTAATAAGCCCAATTCCTAACTTGCAACCACTACACAACTCGTTCTTACTTTTAATTCCACAAAGAGCTCTAAGTTGTCCATCCGTTTCAATCAAATTATATTCAAGCGAGAAAGTAAAGCTTAGGGATAAGAATGTTACCCATTTGAATGTTGTGTTGGATGGTGACTTGGGAAGGAGAACTTCCCCACACTTAGACAAGGCAAGATCTACTTTCCTATGCTCTTCTTTTGTTGCTTCCACCTCTTGACAAATTTCTTCAATTTCAATCTTTTCCTTTTTATCACTCGGCTTGGTGTTGTCTTCAAGAATTTCGATTTCTTGCTCAATGGGAGGTGATTCAATTTTGGATAGGAATTCATTGATGAAAGAATTCGTCTCTTGATCAATCTCTTCATATTCTTCAATTTCAATGTACACCATGCCATCTTTTTCTTCCTTGGGAGGTTGTGCACGCTCTTCTACGGTTTCAACTTCATGTCTACTAGGAAGAGATTCAATTGTAGATAGAAATTCCTCCATGATTGAATCTATTTCTTGATCAACCTTCTCATGTTCTTCAATCTTGATAGGCTTCGGAGGTTGTTGAGATTCACATGGCGGTTCCACATCTCTTAAATCTTGGACCACTTTTTCCCTTGTTTCAATAACCGTAGGCTTCTTCAATTGCTCTACTACTAGTACCGATTCTTCCTTTTTCACCGGATTTGCCGATATCTTCTCTATGCTTTACTCTTCCTCTGGTTCTTCACATGGGGTTACGGAAACAACTTGAGTATTCAAACATTGGTGGGCTAAAGCGTGCACCACCTTGGTCAAATTGGTTACAAACTCAAGTGTATCTCGCTTCATGGCTTCTTGTCCTTGAAATAACAAAGTGAGAGGATCGTCCATTGGGGCTTGGGATGAGTAGGAAGGTTCATTATTTTAGAGAGAGGGTTCATGGTAGGAAGGTGGTTCCTCTTGATAAAATTGTGGAGAAGATGTGCATTGAGGTGGTTCTTGGTAATAATCTTGATAGGGTTGTGGTGGTTCTAAAGGTTCTTGCTCATAATGATCACAAGGATGTGGTATGGGTGATTGGTCATATGATGGATAAGGGTCATATAAAGGTACATGGTAGAAATGGGCTTGTGAGTATGATTGAGCATCATATTGAGGATAAGAATCATAGGCATATGGTGGTTGATTATCGCAAAAGGAGTCACCATAACCATTGAATTGACATGCATTAGGATGTGAATTATACCTATAAGTGTCTGGAGGTTGTTGCCAATAGGAGTGATCAAGTCCTTGAGGTTCCTCCTATCTTTGAGTGTTCCATCCATAATGAGTGTCATCATTGAAGTTCACACTTCCTATAACACAATTAGATCCAAACTCATAGCCAAAGTGAGAATTCATTATGGAAAAAACAAAATAAAGCTAACTAAACTAGTAAACAAACAAAGGCAACCTATTTACAATATTCACATATGTACAATAACCAATAACATAACACCATTGTAAATCCCCGGCAACGGCGCCATTTTGATGATTGAATTTTTGACGGTTTAGAATTTCACTAATGAAATCTCATTGTAAAGTATAGTCTCTAAACCAACAATAATCCTTTCATACAAAAATTTGTTTGTCACAAGTACAAACCCCTAAACTCTATAAATTGAAGTATTTAAACCTCGGGTCGTCTCTCAAAGGACTTGCAGGGTAGTGTTCTTGTTATTGGTTATGAACTTGTTTATTTTGGGGTTTTAGATGAGAAACATGAATAGTAAATGGTAATGAAATTTTATTAACAAAATAGTTTTGGCAAGGTTTGATGATCAAGGACCTATATCATTATCACTAATCATAATTATGATAGTTGCAAGGATCAATCTCACTAAGTCATCCTCTAACTAATAGCAAAGGAAAGTCAAGTGAGTTGCATTGATCCAAGTCCATAAATCCTAGTTCCCACTAATTGAATTAATGAAGGCTAGAGTCAATGGCTATCAACTATCAATCACTTGGATATTAGTAACTCACGAGTTCCTAAGTTATCTTCCCAAGCCAAGAACATAAAATTCTATTCTAACATCCTCCCAAGCATTTCATCAAACACTTGGAAGGTACAAAAGAAAAGTATAGTAAATCACAACAAGAATGAATTCTAACTACAATTGAATACAAAGAATTAACAACAACAATCAAGGAAATCACAATTATCATGAATTACCTCAAATTGCATTATTGAAAGAAAACAAAAGAACAACAATAGATCCATAACAAAATGAAGAATTACAATGATTAAAGCATAAAACTAGAAAGAGGAAGAAGAGAGGAGTAAAAATTGATAGAGGAAGAGTAAATCAAAGCATGAATTAAACCTAGATCTAAGAGGAGGGATTAACCTAAACCTAATCCTAATTCTAGAGAGAAGTGAGAGCTTCTCTCTCTAGAAACTACCTCTAAACTAATCCTAAAGTGTATGAATGAACTAAATATGTCAATCCCCTTCAATCCTTCGTCCTTTAAAGCACTTGGGCGCCAAAATTGGTTGTAACTGGGCCCCACAACTTCCCATAAATCATTGGGCACGTTTTCTGTTTAAAACTCACGTGCGGCCATCGGCGCGGACGCACACGGTACGCCTACGCGTCCCTGGCCAAATTCGCAATGTGCGCGAGAGCGCCTTGTGCGCGTGTGCGTGCGAGTCCTTGGCCGAGGTTACTTCTTTGGCTTTTTATGCTTCTCTCCACTTGCATGCTTCCTTCCTTGTTCCTTTGATCCATGCCTAGCCTATTTTAACCTGAGATTACTAGCAAACACATCAAGGCATCTTATAGAATCAAGGATGAATTGAAATTATCAAATTAAAGGCTTAAAAAGCATGTTTTTATATTCAAGCACAAATACAGGAGAGATTACAAAACTATGCTAATTCATTGGCTAAATGTGAGAAAAAGGTTATCAAAATGCTCTAAATTCAACACAAAATAAACCCTCAAAGCGGGGTTTATCAAGAGGCTCTGCTCAAAATTCTTTGTCTGTTGCTGAGAAGATGATGGAAAAGGTTTGCTATTGCCAAACCTATTTCTCCTACCATTATTATTATTGAAACCTTGTTGAGGCTTCTGTTGATCCTTCCGTGAAAAATTTGGGTGATTTCTCCATGAAGGATCATAGGTGTTTCCATAGGCTTCTCCCATGTAATTCACTTCTTCCAGTCCAGGATTCTCAGGATCATAGGCTTCTTCTTCAGAGGAAGCTTCTTTGGTACTGCCGGATGCAGCTTGCATTCCAGTCAGACTCTGAGAAATCATATTGACTTGCTGAGTCAATATTTTATTCTGAGCCAATATGGCATTCAGAGTATCAACCTCAAGAACTCATTTCTTCTGAGTCATCCCATTATTCACAGGATTTCTTTCAGAAGTGTAAATGAACTGGTTATTTGCAACCATTTCAATGAGTTCCTGGGCTTCTTCAGGCGTCTTTTTCAGATGAAGAGATCCACCAGCAAAGTGGTCCAATGACATCTTGGACAATTCAGAAAGACCATCATAGAATATACATATGATGCTCCATTCTGAAAGCATGCCAGAAGGACACCTTCTGATCAATTGCTTGTATCTTTCCCAAGCTTCATAGAGGGATTCGCCTTCCTTCTGTCTGAAGGTTTGGACTTCCACTCTAAGCTTGCTCAATTTTTGAGTTGGAAAGAATTTTGCCAAGAAAGCATTGACCAACTTTTCCTAAGAGTTCAGGCTTTCTTTAGGTTGTGAGTCCAACCATGTTCTAGCTCTGTCTCTTACAGCAAAAGGGAAAAGCATAAGTCTGTAGACCTCAGGATTAACCCCATTGGTCTTAATAGTGTCACAAATTTGCAACAATTCAGCTAATAACAGATGAGGATCTTCCAATGGAAGTCCATGAAACTTGCAATTCTGTTGCATTAGAGAAACTAATTGAGGCTTAAGCTCAAAGTTGTTTGCTCCAATTGCAGGAATTGAGATGTTTCTTCCATAGAAGTCATAAGAGGGTGCAACAAAGTCACCAAGCATCTTCCTTGCATCTCCACCATTGTTATTGGGTTCGGCCATGTCTTCTTCTTTTTCGAAAATTTTTGTCAGGTCCTCTCCAGAGTGTTGTGCTTTAGCTTCTCTTAGCTTCCTCTTCAGAGTTCTTTTAGGTTCAGGATCAGCTTCAACAAGAATGTCTTTATCCTTGTTCCTGCTGATATGAAAAAGAAGAAAACGGAAAAGAAGAGGAATCCTCTATGTCACAGTATAGAGATTACTTTATGTGAGTAGAAGAAGAGAAGAATAGAAGAATGAGGTAGAGAGAGAAGATGAAGAATTCGAACACAGAAAGGAAGAGGGGGTTCGAATTATGAGTAGAAGAGAAGAGTTAGTAAATAAATAAATAAATAGACAGAGATGAGAGAGAGAAGAATTTCGAATATTAGTTTAAAAGATAAGAATTTTTTTTTATTTTAATTAATAGTTAGAATTTGAAAATTTTAAAAGAAATAAAATTAAAATTAATTTAAAACAATTAGTTAATTAAAAAAGTTTTTGAAAAAGTTGTTAGTGGTTTTCGAAAATGATGAGAGAGAGTAGTTGGGTGGTTTGAAAAAGATAAGAAATAGTAAAACAAACAAAAAGTCAAGTAGTTAATTGAAAAAGATTTGAAAATCAATTTTGAAAAGATAAGAAGTTAGAAAAAGATTTTGAAATTAGATTTTGAAAAAGATATGATTGAAATTTATTTTGAAAAAGATTTGAAAAGGAAATTAAAAAGATTTTATTTTTGAAATTAAAGGTGATGACTTGGCTAACAAGAAACAGAAAGATATGATTCTAGAATTTAAAGATTGAACCTTTCTTAACAAGAAAGTAACAAACTTGAAATTTTTGAATCAAAACATTAATTGTTAGTAAAATAATCGAAAATATGAAATGAATTTAAGAAAAAGATTTTGAAAATCAATTTTAAAATTTTCGAAAAAAAATGAAGGAAAAATGAAAAAGATTTGTTTTTTGAAAAAAGGTTTGAAAAGATAAAAATTTTGAAGTTGAAATTTTGACTTGACTAGAAAGAAACAACTAAATTTTAAAAATTTTTTACTAAGTCAACCCAAAATTTCGAAATTTATGAGTGAAATAAGGAAAAGATATTTTTTTATTTTTGAATTTTTAATGCAGAGAGAGAAAAACAATAAAATGACTCAAAACATGAAAATTTAAGATCAAAACAAAAAAATGCATGCAAGAACACTTTGAATGTCAAGATGAACACCAAGAACACTTTGAAGATCATGATGAACATCAAGAACATATTTTTAAAAATTTTTAAGAAAAGAAACACATGCAAGACACCAAACTTAGAAATTTTTAATGTTTAGACACTAACAAATTGAAAATGCATATGAAAAACAACAAAAGACACAAAACAAGAAGATTTTAAGATCAAACAAGGAGACTTTATCAAGAACAACTTGAAGATCATGAAAAATACAATGCATGAGATTTTTCGAAAATCTTGGGAAAATTTGAAAACATGCAATTGACACCAAACTTGGGATTTGACACTAAACTCAAACAAGAAACACAAAATATTTTTGGTTTTTTTATTAAATTTTTTTTCGAAATTAAAATAAAAAGCTTAAACATAAAATAAAATTACCCAATCTAAGGAACAAGATGAATTGTTAGTTGTCCAAACTGGAACAATCCCAAGGCAACGACGCCAAAAACTTGGTACACGAAATCGTGAGTTCACACTTTTCTCACAACTCTGCGCAGCTGACCAGCAAGTGCACTGGGTCGTCCAAGTAATACCTTACGTGAGTAAGGGTCGATCCCACAGAGATTGTCGGCTTGAAGCAAGCTATGGTCATCTTATAAATGTCAGTCAGGAGAATTCAAATGGTTATGAGGTTTTGATGATTAAAAGAGAAATAAAACATAAAATAGGATAGAGATATTTATGCAATTCATTGGTGGGAATTTCAGATAAGCGTATGGAGATGCTTTGTTCCCTCTGAGCCTCTGCTTTCCTATTGTCCTCATCCAATCATGTGTACTCTCTTCCATGGCAAGCTGTATGTTGGTGGATCACCGTTGTTAAGGGAAACCATCCATCCTCTCAGTGAAAACATATTCGCTACGGTTTCCCGCATGGCTAATCTGCTGTCGGTTCTCAATCGTGTCGGAATAAGATCCATTTGATCCTTTTGCACACTGTCACTGCGCCCAAGAGTCACGAGTTTAAAGCTCGTCACAATCATCCCATCCCAGATCCTACTCGGAATACCACAGACAAGTGGTGCACGAAATTGTAAATCACACTTTTCACAACTTGTACCACTAACCAGCAAGTGCACTAGGTCGTCCAAGTAATACCTTACGTGAGTAAGGGTCGAATCCCACGGAGATTGTTGGCTTGAAGTAAGCTATGGTTATCTTGTAATTCTTAGTCAGGATAATAATAATTCTCAGTTTTGATTGGTAGTAAATAAAAAGCATGGATTAAATAATACTTGTTATGCAGTAATGGAGAATATGTTGGAGTTTTGGAGATGCTTTGTCTTCTGAATCTCTGCTTTCCCCCTGTCTTCTTCTTCACACACGCAAGATTCCTCTTATGGCAAGCTATATGTTGGTGGATCACCGTTGTCAATGGCTACCATCCGTCCTCTCAATGAAAATGGTCCAGATGTGTTGTCACCGCACGGCTAATCATCTGTCGATTCTCACTCATGCTGGAATAGGATCCATTGATCCTTTTGCGTCTGTCACTACGCCCAACCCTTGTGAGTTTGAAGCTCGTCACAGTTATTCAACCCCTGAATCCTACTCGGAATACCACAGACAAGGTTTAGACTTTCCAAATTCTCAAGAATGCTGCCAATAGATTCTCGCTTATACCACGAAGACTCTGATTAAGGAATCCAAGAGATACTCATTCAATCTAAGGTGGAACAGAGGTGGTTGTCAGGCACATGTTCATAGATTGAGAATGGTGATGAGTGACACGGAACATCACATTCATCATATTGAAGTGCGAATGAATATCTTAGATAGAAATAATCGTGTTTGAATAGAAAATAGAAATAATTGCTTTAATCCATCGAGACACAGCAGAGCTCCTCACCCCCAACAATGGAGTTTAGAGACTCATGCCGTCAAAGAGTACAAAGTTCAGATCTAAAAATGTCATGAGGTACAAAATAAATCTCTAAAAGTTGTTTAAATACTAAACTAGTAACCTAGGTTTATAGAGAATGAGTAAACTGAGATAGATAGTGCAAAAATCCACTTCTGGGGCCCACTTGGTGTGTGCTGGGGCTGAGACTTGAGCTTTTCACGTGCCTGGGCTATTTCTGGAGTTAAACGCCATGTTGTAACCTATTTCTGGCGTTTAACTCCAACTTGCAACCTGTTTCTGGCGTTTAACGCCAGAATGGAACATGGAATTGGCGTCAAATGCCAGTTTGCATCGTTTATCTTCGAGAAAAGTATAGACTATTAAATATTGTTGGAAAGCCCTGGATGTCTACTTTCCAACGCAATTGAGGGCACGCTAATTGGATTTTTGTAGCTCCAGAAAATCCATTCCGAGTGCAGGGAGGTCAGAATCTAACAGCATCAGCAGTCCTTTTTCAGCCTGAATCAGATTTTTGCTGAGATCCTTCAATTTCAGCCAAAAAATACCTGAAATCACAGAAAAATACACAAACTCATAGTAAAGTCCAGAAATATGAATTTTGCGTAAAAAATAATAAAAATATACTAAAAACTAACTAAAACATACTAAAAACTACATGTTAGCCCACTTGAGCCTTTTAATCCCCTTCTGTTCTATAAGCACATTACTAGTCTTAACCAGAAAAATAATTTAAAAATCCCAAGTTGAATCCTTGGTTAGCTTAAGATAGAAATTGTGTATCAACTAAGTGTGGGGAAATTTATGGGAACATGGGATGATAGGAAAAAGGTATTAAAGTGAATAAATTATTTGAAATTTGGGAGCATGATCACGTGAAATCAAAATAATTAAAATACTATGTGCATTGATATATTATTCTTATATTTCAAAAAAAAATAAGAAAAAAAAGAAAAAAGATTATTAAGTAACTAAATAAGGGGACAAAAATTACCCCAATGCAAAAATTAAAGAATCAATGTACATGGGATAAAATCAAAAATAAATTGGTGCATGAGTATGTAACACACAAGTGGGAAAATTGGGTAGCTAGGCATGATTTTAGAAGTTATATAGAATGTATGTATGTTAGGTGATAGCTCAGGTTACTCAAAGATTCAATTTATAACTCACTTAGCCATACATATATCCTCACCCTTGCCTTGGCCCCATTACAACCTTGAAAAAGACCTCATGATGTTTGTATGTATACATTAAATATTTGTTGATTGGTTAGATGAAGAACAAAGTTTTAGAAAGCATGATTAGAGAAGAATAGAGTGATTGACCCTAGACACTTGAGAGATTAGAGTGCATATATACTACCAGTGAGGGTTCAATGCTTGATTCTATGTTCCCTGCTTTTATGAGCTATCTTCTTACAAGTTTACTTGTTTTCACTGTATGATTTGAATTAGTGGAATTTGATTCATATTTGTCTTGGAGAACTTATCTACTTTTAACCAAGTAGGTAGAAACATTTTGCATGTAGTTGCATTCACATAGATAGGTTGCATTGCATACTCTCTATCATTCCTCTTCACTCCTTTATAGCTTCTCTTGAGCTTAGCATGAGGACATGCTAATGTTTAAGTGTGGGGAGGTTGATAAACCACTATTTTCTGGTTTATCTTGTGCTTAATTGAGTAGATTTTATCAATCTTTCATACACTTATTCATACTAAATGCATGAGTTTATATTCTCCTTCCTGATTTTGTGCTATGATTGAAAACATGCTTCTTTGGCCTTATATTTGCTAATATTAATCCTCTCTTATTACTATTAGATGCCGTGATATGTGTGTTAAGTGATTTCAGGGATTACAGGGCATGAATGGCTCAGAGGATGGAAAGGAAGCATGCAAAAGTGAAAGGAATACAAGAAGTTGAAGAAATTGCAAAGCTGTCAGCCTGACCCTCTCGCACTAAAACGACCATAACTTGAGCTTCAAAGGTTGAAATGACGCGGTTCTAGTTGCATTGGAAAGCTAACATCCGGGGCTTCACAACGATATATAATTTACCATAGCTTCCTCGAAGTTAAGCGATGCGAACGCGTGGATGACGCGCTCGCGTCGCATCTGCGAACTTCAAACCACGCAAACACGTGGACGATGCCTCTGCGTCACTTTGCCACTACTTGTACGGACCAGAAAGCACTGGAGTGACTTCTGGGCTGTTTTTGACCCAGTTCTTAGCCCAGAAAACACAGATTAGAGGATGGGAGTTGAGCAGAATCAGATCATTCAATCATTACTCACAATTTTAGGTTTTAGATATAGTTTTAGAGAGAGAGGTTCTCTCCTTTCTCTTAGGATTTAGGATTAGGAATTATCTCATCTTCATATCTGGTTCTATATTCCTTTTACTTTGTATTTCTCTTTTACTTTCAGATACTTTGATGCTTGTATTACTTATGTTGCCTATTTGGCTTATGCACCATTCATGTTAGGATTTTCTTAAATAATATAATTTGAGGTATTTTCAGATCTATGATTTTTATCTAGCTTTTTATATTCTTGGCTTTAATTGATTAATTGGTAACTCTTGAGTTGTCAAACTCATTTTCGACTGAAAATTGGAATTCTTCAAGAATTAACTCGAGTTCCAATAACTCTAGCCTTTTCCAAGGAAAGACTAGGACCAGAGCGGAACCAAACTTATTCCATCCACTTGACTTACCTTCATAGTTAGAGGTTAACTTAGTGGGAGAAAAATCCAATTCTCATCACAATTGATAAGGATAACTGGGATAGGACTTCCAGTTTTCATACCTTGCCAAGAGTTTTATTAGTTATTAATTTATTAATTCTTGCAATCTATTTCTCTTGCTTAAAACCTTTTTCAAACCCAAACACTGTTTTTCCATAACCAATAATAAATCATACTTCCCTGCAAATCCTTGAGAAGACGACTTGAGATTTGAATACTTCGGTTTATAAATTTATTAGGTTTTGTTACTTGTGCCAACCAAAACGTTTGTATGAAGGGATTTTCTTTTGGTTTAGAATCTATACTCACAACGCGACTATATTTTTACAAAATTCTTTACTAGCAAAAATCCTAACGTCAGTGCTCAAGGTTTAAATGCAAAGTTTGATATAAAGCTCAACTGAATGGGTCTAAGAAGTTGTTTGGCCGCTTTAGTGAGAATTCAGATTGCCTGCCACCTGGTTGGAACACTAATGATCAACAAGAAGACGGGTGCAAAAGCAAGGTTTGGGACCCCGGAATTCAATCTAGAAATCAATACTCTTGGGGCCTTGTCACTTGCTTTAGCTTGCTTGAAGGCTTTCTGTGCCTAGTTTGGGATCCCGGAGGCTGTTGGCATTCCAAACACTGGTGGAGATTCTTGGATGAATACAAGCGCAAGCCACCATAACAAGGAGCTCACCAGAATGTCCAACTTAAGGACTTTAATTAAAAGTGCTAGGTGGGAGACAACCCACCATGGTATGATCGTCCCTTTTTCAGTTTTAATTCTAGTCTGTTTTGTTTGTTTTTGAGTTTTGATTGAATCTGGAATCATGCATAACATTCATATTAGAATTGCATTCGGCATTTTGCATATTAAAAAAAAACGCACGCGATGCGACAGCGTCGCTGACGCATACGCATCAAATGTGCGTTGGGAAGAAAATAAGATTGAACAGAGAGTCACGAGAAAGTGTGGCTGGAGGCATGCCTTTGGCACAATTTGACCCACGCGACCGCATCGCCGACGCGTCTGCATCATGTGGGAAAAATGCCTCCCACGCGTCCGCGTCACCCACACGAATGCGTGCCTCAAAATTGTCGTAAAAAGGGGTGTATGGCAATAAGTTGAGCTGGAGTTGGGCTGAACTCGTGCTAGACTCACAAGCCCCACTACGCGTACGCGTGCCCCACGCTTCCATGCCATTTTCAAGGTTTGGCCATTCACGCGATCGCGTCCACCACACGAACGCGTCACCCTGAAATTTGGAAAAATGAGTTTTCACACAGAGAGTTGTGCGAGCGCGAGACTGTCCTTGCACCATTAGCATTAATCATGTCACACGTCCGCGTGACCGACGCGTCCGCGTCACCTCATTTAAGCGCTATCCACGCGAACGCGTGACCCACGCGTCCGCGTCGAATGCGCCGCACAACTTATCTTAATCTGCCAAAATATCTTATCTTTTTCTTCCCCAAATCCTACTTTTTCTTTTCCTTTCTTATTTCTTTCTTCCCCCTTCCTCCTTCTTCCTTCTTTCTTCTTCCTTCTTTCTTCTTTCTTTTTTATTTTCATGCATTTTTATGTTGGTGTTGGAGCTTTATTTGGATTTTACTTTATTATAACGGAGCTTGTGAATATTATAAGGATTGGTTTGACAATTGATATTTTAAATTTGGCTCTCATATATATTTGGATTTATTACTTTCATTCCACTTTTAACTCACAATACTTGTAATCCACCTGTATTTGAGATTATCATTTACAATTGTCATCATACAAGTGCTCTTTAATCCAGCTTATTTTAAATTGATGCTTGACCTATGCTTCTCATGCCTTTGCCTGCATGCTTTTACACATCTTGCATCTAATTGATTTAATATGCCTTGCTATATTTCCATTGATCTCCTAATTGCATGTAGTCGCGACCATGTATTTAAGACATTATCCCTTACCTTGGCATTGATTATCACTTGAACCTTCCTCCTCCCGGTTCTAGTTATTTGAATTACATGTCCCTTTTCTTTCTTCTTTTTTAGGATGGCCACCAAAAAGGGTAACGAGAAAGCCTCTAACAAGCCACCGGTGAAGAGCGGAACGAAAGTAGTACTGGCTGAGGAACCACAACCCCCGCCCACCTGCACATCTTAGCATGCACCGGGGATGGTACAATCTTTAAGTGTGGGGAGATCGATACCGACTTCCAAGGGTTAGTTACCTTCTTCTCAACACCAATATTCTATTTTCTTTGTCTGTTCATTGTTGCATTGCACAATAGATTGCATGTGTAGTTGATTGTTTGCATTTAAATACTACTTGGTTGAAAAATAATAAGTTTCTTCTAAAGACCCTATTTTTGAAAAATTTCACTAATTTAAAATCAAAATTTTTTGTGCTAAATATGTTTGAAGTTGTATTTGGAACATAGTTAAAAGCTAAGAAGACACAAACCATAAGATTTTGAGCCTAATTATATGGTTACATTATTTAACCATAAATATTTTATTCTTGTGTGTTTTCTTCTCTATAATTGCAATCTTTGCTTTGTTCTGTTCTATATGTCCATTATTTAGTATATTTATATGCTTGCATATGATTGAGGCCATTAATTGTATTTTTTCTCGCTTATCCCAAATAAACCTACCTTTTATGCCATCCTTGTTAGCCCCTTTGAGCCTTTTAACCACCTTCTATTTCATAACCACATTACTAGCCTTAAGCAAAAAAACAAAATAAAAATTCCAAGTTGAATCCTTGGTTAGCTTAAGATAGACATTGTGTATAATTTAAGTGTGGAGAATTTTATGGGAACATGGGATGATAAAAAAAAGTAGGAAATTAAATTGAATAAGTTATTTGAAAATTTGGGAAGCATGCTCATGTGAAATTAAAATAATTAAATTACCATGTACATTGAAAAAAAAAATTATTAAGTAATTAAATAAGGGGATACAAAAAAAATAATATTACCCCAAATGCAAAATAAAAAGAATCAATGCACATGGGACAAAATTCAAAAAAATAAGTTTGATACATGAGCATGTAATATAAAAAAAATTTGGGTAGCTTGGTAAAGCATTTTAAATTATATAAAGTATGCATATGTTAGGTGAGATCTTAGACTAATCAAGGATTCACTTTGTTAGCTCACTTAGCCTTATATATATATATATATCCTTACCTTTACCTCAGCCCCATTACAACCCTGAAAAGACCTCATGATGTTTGCATTGGTATGCTAAATAGTTGTTGATTGGTTAGATGAAGAACAAGGTTTAGAAAGCATGACTAGGGAAGAGTAGAGTGATTGACCCTAGACACTTGAGCGATTAGAGTGATATACACTACCAGTGAGGGTTCAATGCTTGATTCTGTGTTCTCTGCTTTCATGAGCTATCTTCTTCTTGCAAATTATTTGTACTTCGCTTTTATGATCTGAATTAGTGAAATCCAGTTCATGTCTATTCTTAGAAGATTTATTTACCTTGACCAAGTAGGTAGAAACATTTTAGCATATAGTTGCATTCACATTCATAGGTTGCATTGCACGACTCTTGCTTTTCCCTACTCATTTATTTTATCTCCTTGAGCTTAGCATGAGGACATGCTAATGTTTAAGTGTGGGGAGGTTGATAAACCATTATTTTATGGTTTATATTGTGTTCGATTGAGTGGTTTTATCAAGCTTTTCACCCATTTATTCATATGATTAGCATGTATTTACAATTCCTTCCCAAATTGTTCTATGATTGAAAACTTGCTTCCTAAAGATCTTTTAATTGTATATTTTATTCTCCTTTATACCATTCGATGCCGTGATATGTGTGTTAAGTGTTTCAGGCTTCATAGGGCAGAAATGGCTGAGAGAATGGAGAGGAAGTTTGCAAAAATGGAAGAAACACAAGAAATTGAGGAGATGTCCAGCGAGAAGCGACACAGGCGCATGGCTCACGCGACCGCGCGAAATGGAGGAAAACGCAGTGACGCGCTCGCATACCTGATGTGACCGTATGGATTGGAAGCTGCACGAGTGACGCGAATGCGTGGACGACGCGCACGTGTGGCACGAAAAATGCTGAGTGACGCAAACGCGTGACTGATGCGTATGCGTGACATGCGCGATCTGCAGAAATTACAAAATACGCTGAAGACGATTTTGGGCCGCGTTTTGACCCAAATTTTAGCCCAGGAACGTAGATTAAAGTCAAGGAACATGCAGAGACTCAAAGAGGAGGAGATCATAATACACTTTTCATAATTTAGATGTAGTTTTTAGAGAGAGAGGCTCTCTCCTCTCTCTTAGGATTTAGGATTAGGATGTCTATTAGGATTAGGAATATTTCTTCTTCATCTCAGGTTCAATGTTCTTTTTAGTTATTTTTCTCTTTTATTTGTTTATGAACTTTTCATGTTAGGATTTTCTTAAATAATATAATTTGAGGTATTTCAGACTCATGATTGCTTTTTCTTATTTATAATTTATATTATTTACTATTGGCTTTGGTTGATTAATTGGTAACTCTTGAGTTGTCAAACTCATCGTGATTGATAATTAATATCTTTTCTGATTAATTTAGATTCCTATAACTCTAGTCTTTCCTTGAGGAGTTGACTAAGACTTTAGGTGTTAAATTAATTTGTCCACTTAACTGACCTTAATAGTTAGAGGATGACTTAGTGGTAGCAGAAATATAATTCTCATCACCATTGATAAGGATAACTAGGATAGGACTTCCAGTTTTCATACCTTGCCAAGAGATTTTCTAATTATTAATTTATTTTTCTTATCAATTAAATTATTTGTTCAAACATTTTCAAAACCCCAAATATACATTTGCATAACCAATAGTAAATCATACTTCCCTGCAATTCCTTGAGAAGACGACCCGAGGTTTAAATACTTCGGTTATCAATTTCAAAGGGTTTGTTATTTATGACAACCAAACGTTTGTAAGAAAGGGATTCTTGTCGATCTAGAAGCTATACTTACAACGGGAATCAATTCGTGAAAATTCTAGATTGCGCGAGAGTCTCGTTCTTCAGTCTTGGTTCTAGCCTATACCACAAAGGCCCTAATCGCCCCGTACCTCGGCTACACTGATGACTCCAAGTACCCAACGAAGTCGTGGATTAGCCGTCTAAGAGATGTTTAATCAAGCTTGTGTTTCAGTACTATCCTGTCAAGAACTCACACGAACCCATTTGAATAGGGATGAAGGTCAAGTTACAATCCCAATTCATTAGGATGAAGAACAAAGATACATCTTAGAATGGAATCTAGCATAGATTGAAATAGAATAGTGATATTATTAATCCATAAGAATCAGCAGAGTTCCTAACCTTAACCTAGGAGGTTAGTCACTCATACTATACATAGAATAGTGTTCGAATGTAAAAGTGGGAGAAGAAGATTGGCGGAACCCCTAAACAAGGGTGATCTGCACATATAAACACTAATCTGATAACTAAGAATTATAGAAATAAGATAAACTAGTCTAGTTGTGCGAGACTCCACTTTCTGGGCCCACTTGGTGAGTGTTTAGGCTAAGCTTGAGTGAAGCCACGAGTTGGTACTCCCCCTAGAGCATTGGACGCCAGCTTTGGGCTCTTAAATGGGTGTTGGATGTCAGCTACTCCCTTTTGGGCGTTGGACGCCAGGAATGGAGTTGGTAGCTGGCGTTGGATGCCAATTTTGGGCCTTTTTTCCAAAGCAAAGTATAGACTATTATATATTTCTGGAAAGCTCCGAATGTTAGCTTTCTATATCCATTGAGAACGCACCATTTGGACTTCTGTAGCTCTAGAAATGCTCTTTCAAGTGCATGGAGGTCAGAATCTGACAACACCTGCAGTTCTTTCTCTATCTCTAAATCAGACTTTGCCAAAACTCCTCAATTTCAGCCAGAAAATATCTGAAATCATCATAAAACACAAGAACTCAAAGTAGAATCCAAAAATATGAATTTTTCACTAAAACCTATGAAAATATAATAAAACTTAAACAAAACATAACAAAAACTATATTAAAATGATGACAAAAAGCGTATAAATTATCCGTTCATCAACGCCCAAACGTTTTCTACTCTAGGGTGTTCTGTTCTTCTGTATGAATCTTCCTGTCCCTGTTCTAAGCGTTGTACATGATCACAACATTAGAAAACCTAGGAAAACTTTGAAAATCAATGAAAAATAAAATGAAATCAAACTAAAATAAAACTAAAATAAACTAAAGGATACTCCTGGTTGTGTTACCTCCTAACAAGCACTTTTTTACCATCACTAACTTGACGTTCAGCTCCTCTAAAGGGGAAGATAGTCATAGAGGCTTAAATCCTCACTCCTCACTATGAACTTCTTTTCTGTGCTCTCACGGATCAGCTCAATATGCTCAAGGGACATGATCTTGCTCACAATATGAGGTGGGACTAGGATTGCAGTGAATATCACCCTCATCCCTGGTGGATAATGCATACTCAACACTAAAATTAGGTTTGATATCAAGGAAAATTGTATTGGTTTCTACCAAGGGAGGAAGCTTAAACTCTAAATTTTGTATGCAGGTACCTCCTTTGTCAGAGACGGGTGGAGGTTTAAAAGTCTTGAACACCATGTAATTTTCATGTAACCTCAGCACTAGTTCACCTCTCTCAATGTCTATCAGAGCTCTCCCAGTAGTTAGGAATGGTCTTCCTAAGATGATGGAGTCATTAACATTCTCTTCCATGTCAAGTATCACAAAGTCTGCAGGGAAGAAGAGCTCTTCAACCTTGACTAGTACGTTCTCCACTAGCCCATATGCCTACCTCACGGACTTGTCAGCCATTTGTAGGGTTATCCTTGCTGCTTGTGCTTCTTGGATTTCCAGCTTTTTCATTATAGACAGACACATCAGATTTATGTTTAAGCCAAGGTCACACAGTGCTTTCTCAAAAGTAATAGTCCCAATGGTATAGGGGATCAGAAAGCTTCCAAGATTAGCCATCTTCTTGGGTAGCTTCCTCTAAATCAGTGCACTAGATTCCTTGGTCAAGATTACAGTTTCATCTTCCTTAAAGGCTCTCTTCTCAGAGAGGAAGCCTTTCATTACTGCCATGTAAGGAGACATCTTCTCCAACACCTTAGCAAAAGGAATACTAATGTGTAACTTTTTAAAAATCTTCAAGAACTAAGTGAATTGTTCATCCTTGTTCTCCGTTTGAAGCTTATGAGGGTATGATACTTCAGATTCTTGTGCCACTAGTGAGGCATGTAACAGTGTGCTCCCAACCTTTTCTTGAGCCCTTTCTTCCTCTAGCTCTTTAGCAAGTTGTACTTCTTCCTTTTGCACAGAATCAGTATCCATTGTGATGGCTTTGCACTCTTCCCTTGGGGTAGACACTGTGTCACTGGAAAGAGTGAAAACTACTTGGCATTCTTCTTTTATTTGCTCAAACATTCACTGGTTTTTCTTGTTCAATTACATCTTCAAATTTCTGATGGAGGCTCGGGTTTCTTGCATAAAGCTTTGTTGGCTTTTTGTGAATTCTACAACAATGGATGCTAGGTTAGAGATGCTCTAGGGTTGTTCTTTCAGTCCATGGTTAACGCTCTGCGAGTAAAGAACATCCTTGGGACTTCTAGGGGAACCTTCCATGTAATTGACCTGTTAAAGTACATACCAAGCATTATTGTAGGTTTCATCTTGTGGGTAACCACCATTCATATTACAAGGAATGGTGCCTTAAAATTTTGTGCTTGAGCTTTGCATACTATTCAGTTGTTGAGTGAGAAGACTCATCTGTTGAACTAGAAGCTTGTTCTGAGCACGAAGTTCATCTACATTCTCTACTTCCTAAGCTCATTTCCTAACTAGAGTCCTCTCAGATGAATATAAGTACTAGTTATTAGCAACCATCTCAATGAGCTCTTCTACCTCTTCAGGTGTCTTTTTCATGTGCAGGAACCACTTGCAGAGTGATCTAATGATCTTGGCCATCTCAGAGAGACCTTTATAGGAGATGTCTATCTTGACCCAATCTAAGAACATATCAAGGGGGCATTTTCTGAGCATTAGCTTGTACCTCTCCCAAGCATCATAGAGGAACTCGCTCTCTTCTTGCCTGAAGGTCTAAACGTCTGTCCTTAGCTTAGTCAATCTCCATAGGGAAAAGAACTTGTTCAGGAACTTGTTGACAACTTTATTCCAAGTGTTCAAGCTCTCCTTGGGTTGAGCCTCAAGCATTTCTTTGCTCGGTCCCTCACAGCAAATGGGAAGAGTATTAGCCTGTAGACCTCAGGGTCCACCCCATGGGTCTTCACGGTATTACAAATCCACAGGAAGTTAGAGATGAACATATTAGGATCTTCGTTCGGGAGTCCCTAAAGCTGGCAATTTTATTGCACTAGTATGATCAGTTGTGGTTGAGCTCAAAATGATCTACTCTAATAGGGGGCACACTAATGCTCATTCTATAGAAATTAGGAGTGGGGGTTGTGTAAGAGTCCAGGATTTTTCTAAGTTGTGTATTCCCATTTGGATTCAAAATGAACTGTCCCTGTTCCTGAACACACAAATGGAAAACCAAAGAAAGTGGGAGTCTCTATGTCAAAGTATAAGAACTCCTGGTGAGATATCCTATAAAACTTAAGAAAATAAAATAAATTAAAGTAAGAATTAAACTAAATGAATTCAAAAATAAGGATGAAACGAGAACTTAAAGGTTTCAAAAACTGTTCCGGGGGTTACTTGAAACGTGTAGCTCGGTCGTCTGAGAGGCCCGAGGTGGGGTTCAGGGACCCGAGCTTGATAGGTAGAGTGGTTGGTGGTGGTACCTGCAATGACACTCCGATGCTTAAGTTAGCATGGGTCCAAGCAGATATATGTAGAATTGTGGAATGAATGCCATACCTGGGTGCTCCAGTGTATTTATAGTAGTTTGGCCGTGATCTTCCCTGGATAAGATATTCTTATCTTATCTTATCTTTGGGAGTTTTATCTCTATCTTTGTGGAACCGCCTTTTCTAGGCCCTTTCGGCTTTTTAGGTTTTTGGGCTGCGTTCCTTTTGATGGGCCTTCCTTTGCTTGATTGTCCGAGGTCCGACCTTTAGGCGTGGGCCTTTAGGACGAGGTCGGACCTTTTATGGATTTGCCGAGTTTGGAGGAGTTCGGTCAGGGTATGAACAGTGCCCCTGCCCGAGTTCGTCCTTTTTGGGAGGTCGAGCTCGGGCATAGTAGTTTTTCAAAATTCAAAAATGTGGCCGTTCCTGCATTTATTGCATTTTACCGTTTTTCCTCGATTTCCGTTCGGGCTCTGTGAAGGCTTTATTTATTTGCCCCTTTCCTCCTTTTTTCTGCGTTTTTGTTTTTCTGCATTGCTTCTTCTTTCTCTTTGCTCTGCTTCCCCGAATCTCTTCGTGTGCCGTCGTCTCGTTCCTCGGAGCTTGTCGTCTTCGTTTTTTCCTTCCAGGTTTGTTCCCATGCTTCTCTTTTCTTGTGTGCATATGCTTCTGTTCTTTGTGTGGCCTTTGTTTCTTTTTCTTTATGCCTGGGTTGCCCCGAAAAGAGGCGCCGCCATTGCTTTGTTGTTTGTATATGGGGGGGCTCTTTTTTGTTCTCTGGTATTCTGTTCCGGGTTGCTGCATTTTCTTCGTTTGGGTTTCTGTTTCTTGTTTTGCTGAGTGGGTTTTCGCTGTCTGCTTTATGTGATTTTTGCTTGCTATTGTATTCTTCCTTGTAGGTAAGAATTTTATGTCTCGAAAGGTTCTTCAAGCGATGTCGACCAAGATTCCAAGTGGTCTTGGTTGGGTAGACCCTCTTCCTCTAAAAGTCCCTTCTGTGGTAGATTCTGAGTATTTGGCTAGGTTCCGTAGGCACTGTAGCATATGTGAAAATAGAGAGTCTGAGAGGGATTATGAACTAATAGCCCCGGATTCCGAGGAGAGAGTGTGCTTCCCGCCCTTAGATAGTTCCGAGAAGCTCTTCTTTTATGCTTATGATTGTTTTTTCTCTAAGCTGAGTGTCCGGCTTCCTTTTACCGACCTGGAGTCCGAGGTGTTATGGTCTTGTAACCTTGCCCCTACGCAGCTCCATCCAAATTCTTGGGCGTTTTTAAAGCTGTTTCAACTTTTGTGTCAGTTTTTGGGCGTCGCTCCCTCTATTTCTCTTTTTTCCTATTTGTTTGTGTTGACGAAGCCGGGGTCGGGTGGAGGGAAGGTATCTTGGGTCTCTTTTAGGGCTAACCAGGGAAGGAAGTTTTGTACCCTGTATGATGAGTCCTTTCATGATTTTAAGAACTTTTATTTCAAGGTTCGGGCTACTGGGGACGTCCGACCTTTCTTTCTAGATGAGAGTGGGGAGCCTTCTTTTCCTCTTTGTTGGCAGGAGAATGTAGTGTCTGCTAAGTATACCTTTGAGAGTTTAGATGAGGTGGAGCAGGCTTTTGTGGGTGTTGTAAGCAGTTTATGGGGTCGGGCACCTCACTTGGACACGAAGAAAATGTTGGGAGATCCAAGCCTTCTCCGTTCCGAGTTAGGTAGTTCCCGACCTCTCCGAGATTCATCTTTTTTAGTATTTTGGCTTTGCTTGTTTTGGTGGAATTTCTGTTGTGGTAATCCTTTTCTTTTTATTTTTGCAGAGATGTCTTCTCAGGCGGATTCTATGAAGTTCCTTCGTCGGACGAAGAAGTCCGTGGCTGCTCGGAATATTGAGGCTGAGGCTTCTGCCCGATCTTCTCCGAAGAAGGCTACTGTGGGTGTCACTACTCGGTCGAAGACTATTCCGACTCCCCAGTTCCGAGCTATAAATCAGGATCCTCCGGCCTCTGGACTCGGTCACTCTTCCCCGCCTTCGTCCTCGGGTCCTCCTCCCAAGAAGCAGAAGACCTCTCAAGAGCTTGCGGGTTTTAATGACAAGGATTTTGACGCTCTTGGTTGGATCGAACAGCATATTCTCCCTCAGACTTTTATTTCTACTGATGATGTGTCTATGGAGCACCATTTTCAGTATATGGCGCGGAGCTGTGTCCGGATGGCCAGTCTTCATGCTGCTATCGCCCGGGAGTTCAAGAAATCCCCCATTGGTGCGACCAGCTCCCGACTTGAGAAGGCTCAGTCCGAGTTCGAGAGGATTAGTGAGCTGAAGGCTGCTAGGATTACTGAGCTGGAGGCCTCTTTGGAGAAAGAGAAAGCTAAAGCTACCGCGGCTGTGGCGGCAGCGAAAGCATCTGAGGAGATGGCGAAGGCGGCGACGGAGAATTATACTCGGATATATGCCGAGCTTGTGGAGACAAAGGAGAAGTTGCAATCTGCTCAGGATGATTTTTACGAACTAGAGGGTCATATGGCCAAGGGTATGGATGCTATGTTTGGAAATTTGAAGGATCAGGTCCGGGTTCTTGCTCCTGACCTGGATCTGAGCTTATTTAGTACGGATAACGTTGTTGTGGAGGGAAAGATTGTTCCTGCTCCCAACGAGGATGAGGTTCCGGTGTCCGACCCCAATGTTCCGGTTGCGAACCCGACTTCACCTTTGGCCGGGGATGGATCTGGTGTGGAGGTTTCAAACCGAGATGATGGTGCTGTCAAGGCTGTCCCGATTTCTATGGTTCTTCCTCCGCAGCCTTCTACCGATGTGGAATCCGGAAAGGATATTGGCTCCCTGTAATCATTTGTCTTTGGTTCTTTGCCCGGCCTGTGGGCTCTTTAATGCTTTGAACACCTTTTTTTTTTGCTATTTAGCTACTCGTAGTAACCTTTTTAGCTTGTTATGTGGTGTTTTTGTTGTTTTTGTATAACAACTTTTTAGCTTCGTTTTATCCTTTCCTTCGATTTCGTTTCTTCGCTTATACTTTTTAGTTGTTTTTGTATAACAACTTTTTAGTAAGCGTTTTCGAAACTTCGTTTTTATCCTTTCCTTCGATTTCGTTTCTTCGCTTTGTACTTTTTTAGTTGTTTTTGGATAACAACTTTTTAGTAAGCGTTTTCGAAATCTTGGCTTTTGCCGTTTTAAGGCTTCTTTCTTGGACCCGGGCTTTTTCTCGGACCTCGGGCGTTCGAGTACCTCCCTTTGTTGGGTCCGACCTTGTTTGGTCGGCCTTTTAAGTTATTTTTGTAATCTCTTTTTATTTGGCTTTTTGAGCCTTTTCAGAGTTGCTTTATAACTTCTCACATTAATTTGAACCTCGTCGCTTTATCTTTGCCGACCTTGTGTGGTCTTTTGGCAAATGATTTTTTGCGTTTTGCCGAGCATAAATTAATGCGCCTTGGCGGGGTACCTTGACTAGGTCGGGTGTCTTTATTTAACCGGGTGTCTCATTAAAAAACCCTTGTAGGGAAAAAGAGTACACCTCGGGTTAAATTTTTCTAGCTGTAGTACCGTCTTAGATTGCAGGCGTGCCAGGCCCTGGGCAGCTCATTGCCTTCTAGGTCGGATACTTTGTAGTAGCCTGTCCCTAAGACTTCTGTTACTTTGTAGGGTCCTTTCCAATTTGCAGCTAGCTTTCCTTCTCCCGACTTTTGTGTTCCGATGTCATTTCGGATTAGAATCAGGTCGTGAATGGTGAAGCTTCGCTTTATTACTTTCTGATTGTATCTGAGTGCCGTTCGCCGTTTTAAGGCTTCTTCTTGGATTCGGGCTCTTTCTCGGACCTCGGGGAGGAGGTCGAGTTCTTCCCTTTGTGCCTGCGGGTTACCTTTTTCGTTGTAGAAGATGGTTCTAGGTGACCCTTCCTCTATTTCGATAGGAATCATTGCCTCCATCCCATAGGCTAGTCGGAATGGTGATTCTCCCGTTGTAGAGTGTGGAGTTGTCCGATATGCCCATAGCACCTGGGGAAGCTCTTCGGCCCATGCCCCTTTGGCTTCTTGGAGTCTCTGTTTTAACCCGGCCAAGATAACTTTATTTGCAGCCTCTGCTTGTCCATTGGCTTGTGGGTGCTCGACTGAGGTGAATTGCTGTTTGATTTTTAGTTCGGCCACCAAGTTCTGAAAATTTGTGTCTGTGAACTGTGTTCCATTGTCTGTTGTGATGGAGTAGGGGACTCCGAACCTTGTGACAATGTTTTTGTATAGGAATTTGCGACTTTTCTGAGCCGTAATGGTGGCTAAGGGTTCAGCTTCGATCCACTTTGTGATGTAGTCGACCCCTACTATGAGGTATTTGACTTGCCCCGGTCCTTGGGGGAACGGGCCGAGTAGGTCAAGTCCCCATTTTGCGAAGGGCCATGGTGCGGTGATGCTGATAAGGTCTTCGGGTGGTGCCTTGTGAAAATTGGCGTGTTTTTGGCAGGGGGGCATATTTTCACAAATTCCGTTGCGTCTCTTTGCAAGGTCGGCCAGTAGAACCCGGCTCGGACTACTTTCTTGGATAATGCCCGAGCTCCGAGATGGTTCCCACACATGCCTCCGTGGACTTCTTCGAGGACGCTCTTTGTTTCTGAGGTCGGGACGCACCTAAGGAGGGGGTTTGAGAATCCTCTTCTGTATAATACGTCGTGAATTAGTGTATAATTCTGGGCGTCTTTCGTGAGTCTTTTAGCTTCCTTTCTTTCGGTGGGGAGAGTTCCCGACTTCAGGTAGTTGAGTATGGGGGTCATCCATCCTTGCTGTTGGTTGGATATATTTAGCGTTTCTTCCTCTCTTATCACGGAGGGAGATTGTAAGGTTTCCTGGAGGAGACTTCTGTTGTTGCCTCCGGGCTTGGTGCTGGCGAGCTTTGAGAGGGCGTCTGCCCGGGCGTTTTGTTCCCGAGGTATGTGATGGATCTGTATTTCTGAAAAGTGGCGTAATTGTGCCTGTGTTTGGTCCAGGTATTTTTTCATAGTTGGGTCTTTGGCCTGGTAGCTTCTATTTACTTGTGACGTGACGACCTGGGAGTCGCTGAAGATCGTGATTCTCTGGGCTCCGACCTCTTCGGCTAGCTTTAGGCCTGCTAGTAGGGCCTCGTATTCGGCTTGGTTGTTCGAAGCCTGGAACCCGAATTTTAGGGATAGTTCTATCCGCGTTCCTTGGTCGCTTTCGAGTATAACCCCGGCTCCGCTTCCAGTTTTGTTTGAGGACCCGTCGACATACAGGTTCCATGAGAGTGGGGTTCCAGGGGTCTCAGCGTATTCTGCGATGAAGTCAGCTAGATACTGAGATTTTATAGCAGTCCGGGCTTCATAGTGGAGGTCGAACTCGGACAGTTCTACCGCCCATTGCAGTATTCGTCCTGCCAGTTCTGTTTTTTGTAGGATATGTCTCATGGGTTGGTTTGTCCGGACTTTGATGGTGTGGGCTTGGAAGTAGGGACGGAGCCTCCGAGCTGTGAACACTAGGGCGTAGGCGAATTTTTCTATCTTCTGATAGTTTAATTCGGCCCCTTGTAGTGCCTTGCTTACAAAGTATATGGGGCGTTGTCCTTGGTCATTTTCTCGTATTAACGCCGAAGCGACTGCTCGATTTCCAACCGAGAGGTATAGTACGAGTTCTTCTCCTTTTAAAGGTCGGGTTAGGATTGGTGGTTGCCCGAGGAATTCCTTGAATTCTTGGAAGGCTTTTTCGCACTCCGGGGTCCATGAGAAGGGTTTCCCTTTCTTTAGGAGCGAGTAGAGAGGTAGTGATTTTATCGCTGATCCTGCCAAGAATCTTGATAGGGCGGCTAGCCTTCCATTCAGTTGCTGTACTTCTTTGACACACGTCGGGCTCTTCATATTGAGTATTGCTTGGCATTTGTCTGGGTTCGCTTTGATGCCCCTTTGAGTCAGCATGAAGCCTAAGAACTTTCCGGCTTCTGCGGCGAAGGTGCACTTTGTCGGGTTAAGTCTCATGTTGTGTTTTCTGAGGGTGCCGAAGACACTGGTGAGGTCGGTCAGCAAGTTTCTGTCTTCTTGTGTCTTTACCAGCATGTCGTCGACGTACACTTCCAGCTGTAGTCCGATGTGCTCTGAGAACACTTTGTTCATTAGCCTCTGGTAGGTTGCCCCTGCGTTCTTCAGCCCGAAGGGCATTACTACGTAGCAGTAGTTTGCCCTTGGGGTTATGAACGAGGTCTTTTCTTGGTCGGGTCCGTACATCGGGATTTGATTGTATCCCGAGTATGCGTCCATGAAGGAGAGATATCTGTAGCCTGAGGCTGCGTCTACTAAGGCGTCGATGTTTGGTAGTGGATATGGGTCTTTGGGGCAGGCTTTGTTGAGATCCGTGTAATCGACGCACATCCTCCATTTTCCGTTAGGCTTTTTTTACCAGGACCACGTTTGCGAGCCATAGGGGGTATTTCACTTCCCTAATGAACCCTGCATCTAGCAGTGCTTGTACTTGTTCTTCTATCGCTTGCATGCGTTCGGGTCCGAGCTTCCGGCGTCTTTGTTGGACAGGTCTGGATCCCGGGTATACTGATAGTTTATGGCACATTAGGTCGGGGCTTATGCCTGGCATGTCGGAGGCTTTCCAGGCGAAGAGGTCGGAATTCCCCTTTAAGAGGGTTATGAGTTCCTTCTTTAGGCCTGCCTCAAGGTTTGCACCTATGTTTGTTATTTTTTCAGGTGTGTTCCCAATCTGGACTTTTTCGGTTTCTCCCTCTGGTTGTGGCCGAAGATCTTCTCGGGCTTGAACTCGTCCGAGTTCTATTGTGTTGACCTCTTTCCCTTTTAGGCTCAGGCTTTCGTTGTAGCATCGCCGCGCTAGTTTTTGGTCACCTTTTAGGGTAGCGATTCCTTTTGCGGTAGGGAACTTCATACAGAGGTGTGGGGTCGAGACTATTGCTGCCAATCTGTTTAGGGTTGGTCACCCAATGAGGGCATTGTATGCTGAAGTGACGTCGACTATAATGTAGTCGATGCTTAATGTTTTAGATTGCTCGCCTCTTCCAAAGGTAGTGTGTAGCGAGATGTATCCTAAGGGATGGATCGGGGTGTCCCCTAGCCCAAATAGGTTGGTGGGATAGGCCTTTAGCTCTTTTTCTTCAAGTCCGAGCTTGTCGAAGGCCGTTTTGAACAGGATATCTGCTGAACTTCCCTGGTCAATCAGGGTTCGATGTAAGTTGGCGTTTGCTAGAATAATGGTGATTACCATTGGATCGTCGTGCCCGGGTATTATCCCTTGAGCATCTTCTCGGGTAAATGAGATAGTAGGTAATTCGGGCAGGGGACTGTCTTCTCGGACATGATAGACTTCTTTGAGGTGTCTTTTTCGTGAGGATCTGGATGTTCCACCGCCCGCAAAACCTCCATTTATCATGTGTACGTGCCTTTCGGGGGTTCGCGGGGTTTGTTCGGCCCGACCTTCGTTATCTCCCCGCCTTCTCTTTCTGGTCTCTTCTCCTTTCTCTGCTATGTATCTGTCGAGTTTTCCTTCTCTGGCTAGCTTTTCTATAACATTCTTTAGGTCGTAGCAGTCGTTAGTAGGATGACCGTAGAGTTTGTGATATTCACAGTACTCGGACCGATCTCTCCCCGCTCTCTTGTGTTTTAGAGGTCGGGGCGGGGGGATTTTTTCGGTGTGGCATACTTCTCTGTAGACGTCTACCAGGGAGACTCGGAGGGGGGTGTAGTTGTGGTACTTCCGTGGCTTGTCTGAGTTGGGTTCTTCTTTCTTCTTCTGTTCCCGATCTCGATCTCGGAGTGGGTAGGTTGATTCCTTCCTAGAAGAGTCTCTTAGCTGGGAGGTTTCCTCCATGTTGATATATTTTTCTGCCCGCTCCTGCACCTCGTATAGGGAGGTCGGGTATCGTTTGGATAGGGATTGGCTGAACGGTCCCTCTTTTAGGCCGTTTGCTAGTCCCATGATGGCTGCTTCAGTGGGTAAGTGTTGTATGTCCAGGCAGGCTTTGTTGAATCGCTCCATGTATTCTCGGAGGGTTTCTTGGTTACCTTGTTTGATCCCGAGTAGACTGGGGGCATGTTTTGTCTTGTCCTTTTGAATAGAGAACCTTGTTAGGAATTTTTTGGTCAGGTCTTCGAAGCTGGTGATTGATCTTGGTGGCAGGTTGTCGAACCACTTCATGGCTGACTTGGTGAGAGTGGTGGGGAAGGCTTTGCACCGGATCGCGTCGGAGGCGTCGACTAGGTACATTCTGCTTCTGAAATTGCTGAGGTGGTGACTTGGATCGGTGGTGCCGTCGTAGAGATCCATATCGGGTGGTTTGAAGTTTCGCGGTACTTTCTCCTTCATGATCTCTTGCGTGAAGGGATCATGGTTGCCTTCGGGGGTGGTGCCGCGTTCTGTCCGGCCTTTCAGGTTGGCCTCTATTTTCCGTAGTTTTTCTTCTAATTCTCTGCGCTTTCGAGTCTCCCTCCTCAGATCTTGTTCAGTTTCTTTCTGTTTCTTTATGTCCTCTTCGAGTCGTTTCAGTCGGTTTTGTTGTGCCTGGACTGCTTCTAGAATTTCTGAGCTCTTTTCTTTTTCGGGATTTTGTGGATCTTTGTTTGGGAGTGATGTCTTTGGGTGATTCTGTTTGTTTCCTCTTGGAGTGCATGGTGATAGAGGGCTGTCTAGACGTTCTCCGGTGTCAATTTCTTCCTCTTGTTCAGATGCAGCGCGGTCATTGTTGTGAGGGTCGTCCGCCATGGTAGAGGGATGACTTCCAGGTCCCCGGCAACGGCGCCAATGTTCCGGGGGTTACCTGAAACGTGTAGCTCGGTCGTCTGAGAGGCCCGAGGTGGGGTTCAGGGACCCGAGCTTGATAGGTAGAGTGGTTGGTGGTGGTACCTGCAATGACACTCCGATGCTTAAGTTAGCATGGGTCCAAGCAGATATATGTAGAATTGTGGAATGAATGCCATACCTGGGTGCTCCAGTGTATTTATAGTAGTTTGGCCGTGATCTTCCCTGGATAAGATATTCTTATCTTATCTTATCTTTGGGAGTTTTATCTCTATCTTTGTGGAACCGCCTTTTCTAGGCCCTTTCGGCTTTTTAGGTTTTTGGGCTGCGTTCCTTTTGATGGGCCTTCCTTTGCTTGATTGTCCGAGGTCCGACCTTTAGGCGTGGGCCTTTAGGACGAGGTCGGACCTTTTATGGATTTGCCGAGTTTGGAGGAGTTCGGTCAGGGTATGAACAAAAACTAAAACGAAAAGACCTTAAAAATTTCAAAATAAAAAGGGAAGGAAAAAACACTAAAGGGACACCAAACTTAAAATAAGAAATTAAGGTAAAATAAATAAAGTGAAATTCCAAAATAAAGGGAAAATAAATAAAATGAAAAATTTAAAATTAAAAAAAATAAATAAATAAACAAAACTAAGAAAAATACCTAATCTAAGCAAGTAGACAACTGGTAGTTGTCAATCACAAAAAAATTCCGACAACGGCACCAAAAACTTGGTGCACAAATTAGGATTTTGCATAGCTTAACCGGTAAGTACACCGGGTCATCCAAGTAATACCTTAGGTGAGTGAGGGTCGATCCCACGAGGATTGTCAGATTGAGCAAGCAATGGTTGTCAGGTTGGGCTTAGTCAGGCGTATATAAAAGGGATTTGGTGAGTGATAAACCCTATTTTTAGGGTTTATCTTGTGTTGAATTTAGAGGGTTTTGTCAACTTTTCTCTCATGTATCCAATGAAATAGCATGGTTTTGTAAATTCTCCTTTAATTCTGCTTAAGAGTGAAAACATGCTTTTTAGGTCTTAAAATAGCTAGATTTAATTCAGCTTGATTCCATTAGATGCCTTGATATATTTGTTAAGTGATTTCAGGTTTAGGAGGCAAAAATTGGATCAAGGAAATGAAGAAAAAGCATGTAGAAATGGAGAACTCGTGAAGAAATGAAGGAATCGCAAAGCTGTCAAGCCCGACCTCTTTGCACTTAATCGATCATAACTTGAGTTACAGAGATCCAAATGACGCGGTTCTAGTTGCGTTGGAAAGTTAACATCTGGTGCTACAAAATAATATAAGATTTACCATAGTTGCCATGCGTCTAGGGACGGTACGCACACTATAAACATACACGCCGATGTTGCACGTGACCTTTTAAAGTGCAACTCGTGGCCAGCGATTTCTGAAGCATTGTGGGCCCAATCCAACTCATTTCTGATGCTATTTAAGCCAAGAATTGAAGGAGAATCAATATACTTTTGATTATTAGTCATAGTTTAGTTTTAGAAGTAGTTAGAGTTAGTTTCTAGAGAGAGAAGCTCTCACTTCTCTCTAGAATTAGGATAGGTTTAGGTCAATAATCTTAGATCTAGGTTTTAATTCATGCTTTCATCTACTTCTACCTTTCAATTCTTTGTTGTTACATTCATCATTCTTCCACTCTTTTGTTGTAATTTCCTTCAAGTTGTTCCTATACTTTGTTTTAGATCTACTCTTGTTTCTTCTATTTCCTTTTAATTCAATTTGAGGTAATTCATGATAATTGTGCTTTATTTCCTTTTCTATTGTTGATCTCTTGCTTTTGTAGTTGTATTTCTCTTTAATATTTGCACTTTATGCTGTTTATCTTTATTTCCTTTTATGTGTTTGTTGAAATGCCTCTTCTAGATATGAGTTAGATTTTGTTCCTCTTGGCCTAGGTAGAGTAATTAGTGATACTTGAGTTATCAAACTCTTTTGTTGATTGATAATTAGAGATTGCTAATTGACTTGGATACCACTAAAGCTAGTCTTTCCTTAGGAGTTGGCTAGGACTTGTGGAATCAAGTTAATTCATCCACTTGACTTTCCTCCATGGTTAGAGGTTAACTAAGTGGGAGCAATGAACAATCCTCATCACAATTGATAAGGATAACTAGGATGGGATTTCTAGTTCTCATACTTTGCTAAGAGCTTTCTTAGTTGCTAGTTTATTTCTTTTGCAATTTACATTCCTTGTTCCTCAACTCAAAACCACAAACATACTTCATAGCCAGTAACAAGAACACTTTATTGCAATTCCTAGGGAGAACTACCCGAGCTTTAAATACTTCGGTTTATAATTTTAGGGGTTTGTTTTAGTGACAAACAATCTTTTGTATGAAAGGATTATTGTTTGGTTTAAAAACTATACTTCGACGATATTTCATTTGTGAAATTCTAAACCGTCAAAAATCCATTCATCAAAATGGCACCGTTGCCGGGGAGTTGTAATGGTGTTATGTTATTGGTTATTGTATATATCTGAATATTGTGAATAACTTGATTTTTGGATTGCTTGTTAGCTTTGCTAGTTTTAGGACTTTGTTTTATTATCTCGTGTTAGATTTTGTTTCTTATTTTCTTCTTTCATCATGAATTCTCACTTTGGCTATGAGTGTGATTACAACTATGTTGTAGAAAGTGGAGATTATAATGAAGAGATGTATCAAAGATGGGACAACCAAAGGTGGGAGGAGCCATATGCATATGACCAATCCTTATGGCAACAACCTCCACCAATACACTATGAAGAAGAGCCATTCTATGATGCACACCAATCCAATGGCTATGGTGAATCTCCTTGTGACTTTCAAGAACCACCACCATATGCCTATGAGCGATGTCCTCAACATAGCCCTCAACCATACTCACAAGCTTCTTTTCACCAAACACCTCCATATGACCATGATCCTTACCCACCATACCAACCACCTTTTGAACCATATGAACCATACATAGAACCACCACCATTACAACATCAATACTCCCAAGAACCTCCACCTCTACACCTTTACCAAGAAGAACCACTTTCCTATCATAAATCCTTTCTCTAAAACAATGAACTCTCCTATCCATTCCAATCTCTAATGGATGAAACCCTTGGTGTTCTTCTTCAAAGGAAAGATGAAATAAAAAGGGATGTGCAACAATTTGTGGCTACTTTGACCGAGGTAGTAAGCCGATTAGCCTCCCAATGCTTGAATATTCAAGGAACTGCTACATGTGAAGAATCCAAGGAAGAGCGTAGCATGAAGGATAGATTGGAAACTCCGGTGGAAAAGAAGGAATGCTGTGGTATTAGAACAATTAGAGAAACCTTGGGTTGTTGAAGAAAAGGAAGAAGTGGTTGAAGACTTAGGAGATGCGGAACTGCCATCGGGACCTAGAGTTGAAGAAGACCCCTCCAAGAAGATTGTAATTGATGTTGAGAAGGAATGTTCACAACTTCCAAGGCATATCCCACATGAAGACTTGGAAGGAATATAGCAAGAATTGAGTTCCCTTGGTGATAAAGATCATGCATCAAACCTTCTTGGTGGCGCATCCTTTGAACTTGAAGAACCTTCTCTCGACAAGATGAAAAGCGATGTGGATGTAGATTTCTCTCATCCTCCTATTTATGACTTGAGTGATGGAGAAGAGTTAGATGAAATTAATGAACAAATGATTAAAATTGAAGAAGTTTGTCAAGAGGTGGAGGTAACCAAGGAAGAACACGAGGGAGTAAAGCTTGCTAGCACATTGGAGATACCTCTCCCCAAGCCACCACCATCCATTCTTTCATTCAAGTGGGTAAATTCCTTATACTCAAGCCTTATTATTCCCCTTGAATATGGTTTGCTTGAGACGGATGGTCAACTCAGATATATTTGTTGCTTTAAGAGAAAAAGGGGGATGGTTAGTGGTTGGCATTGTAAATCAAGGTTAATTATGGTGACATGTTCAAAGCTTCAAAGCAAGAGTTGGTGTAGAACCAAATTACAAGGGTCTAGAAAGTTGTTTGGAGGCTTCTTTGAGAATTCTAAGGTCATACCACCCAATTGGAATCATAATGATCAACTTCACAACGAGTGTGAAAATAAAGTGTGGGATCCCATATTACAAGAAGAGGATCGACTTTGGAAGCCCCAAGCTTGTGAAGAACTCCATCAAGACTTGGTGCATCTTATGAGAAATCTTGGGGCACAATGGAGAACCAAGCATTGGTGGGAGTTCCAAGATGAGTTCAAGTACAAGCCACCTTGATGAGGAGCTCCCCATAAGTCAAACTTAAGGATAATAAACAAAAGTGTTAGGTGGGAGACACCCTACCATGGTAAACTCTTTTCATTTTTCTCTTTTGTAAATATTGGTAGAATTGGTTTGATTTCATGTTTTGTTTTGTTTGTTGAGTTTATTTACTAGCTTAGTATGTTAAATAAGGTTTCATGGTGTTTTGGTAGCTGTTTGGAGGTTTGGAAGGCTTGGTTTCGTGCAAGAACATAGAAAAATTTTGAAAAAACAGAGCACCAACCCACGCGTGCGCGAACTTGGCGCGTACGCGTGACACAAGCATTTTCGACCATCCATGCGCACGCGTACATGGCGCGTACGCGTGGATGCAAAAATTCCATCTCCAGCCAAAAAACCCGAGAGTTAGGCCTACACTGTGCGAACATTGGGTCTAAGGCACAAACCAACCCGCGCGTACGCGTCCATGATTCTGAATCCGCAATGCACGCGCACGCGTGCATGGCGCGTGCGCATCGATAGCGCCATCTGCCCTCCTGGTACATTTTCCAGAGAGTTGGGCTAACATTAGGCTGACGCTGTGCCCTGCGCCTAATCCCACCCACGTGTGCGCGCACCTGGCGCGTACGCGTCCTTCTGGCAATCCGCACATCGACGTGTGAGCATGCATGACGCATCTGCGTCGGTAAAAAAAAAAAGTTTTTCCCCCTTTCATTTTCTTATGCTTATCGCATTCGTATACTTCTATTCTTTGCATTTTAATTTTGTTTTTATAGCCTGTTTTCATTTTATTTTCTAAGTTTTTCATTTTAATACTGGTGATGAATTCTTATACTCAATTGTTGAGAATTTCTTGCATTATTTTGGTGCCTTTTGACTTGTTTGATATTATTGGGTGATGAAACTTTTAAATCAATGATTCATCTTGTATGACTCTTATGTCTTTGTGCATTGATATGACCTCATATTGTCTTTTATGACCCACTCTTTCTTGTTCGAACTTGATGCTTTTGAGTGCTCCTCATGCTTTGACCTTACTTTTGCATCAAGTATTAGTTGATATTCCATTAGCTTATATTGCTTTCTCATCTACATGTTGTAGCTACCATGTAGTAGAGAACCATACTCTTACATGGCATTAGCCCCGCCTATGTTCTATTTGTTTTGATATTTTTGTTATAGGCTTAATTTTTCTTTCCTTTTTTTTCCTTTTAGGTTGGCCACCAAGAAGGGAGAAAAGAAAAGATTTTAAATGGGGTGACGAACAAGTTATCTGGACAACCTTTTGAAGAAAGCTCATCAATTGTAACAACCCGTCCACCTTGCTCTTCTTTGCATGCACCGAGGACAGTGTAATCTTCAAGTATGGGGAGGTCGTCCGACCGATCTCCATGGGTAACAATATCTGTTTTTCAACACCAAAGTTAGATTAGTTATTGCATTTCATGATAGGTTGCATGTTAGTTAGAATTTGTACATATTTTTACCACTTCTTTCTTATTATGACTACTTGGTTAGGGTGATGATTTCTTTTCCAAGATACTGTTTTAGGGCACCCTACCAATTTGAAAAAATTTTATTGAACTTGCTTGAAGAATTTATTTTGGAACATGGTTTTTGAGCTAAGAACACAAGCTTGTGAGTTTTGAGCCTAATGGTGTGGTTACATCTTATAACCACTTATTTTTCCTTCTTGTGTGCATTGTTCTCTTTCTATGATTGTAATCTTTGATTTGTTTGATTCTCTATTTCCATTATTTTGTGTATTCATGCATTTATATGATTGAGGCCATCATTTTATTTAGCTCACTTACCCAAATAGCCTTACCTTTTATCTTCCATTGTTAACCAATTTTGAGCCTACACTTAACCCAATTGTTCTTTATTTTAGTACATTACAAGCCTAAAGCGGAAAACAATAAATATCCTTTGTTTCGATCTTTGATTAGCTTAGGCTAGTGAGAGTGTTTATTATTCAAGTTTAGGGAGATTTGGGAACATTGGTTGGGATAAAAGGGTGTTTTGTATTTATATATTTGGAAATTGGGTGCATACTCATGTATTGATTAAATGTATACACCTTATGCATTGATGTTCTTGTATGTAGCTTGAAAGAAAGAAAAAAAATGAGAAAAACAAAAGAAATAAAAAGAAATAAAAGCGAAAAAGAAAAGAAAAGAAAAGAAAAAAATATATATAGAAAAAGAAAGAAAAAGAAAAGCAATAAAAAGGGGACAAAATGCCCCAAAGTAAAGCTCAATAAAGATCAATGCATAGGTGTTGTGAAATGAAAGGAAAATGCATGAGTATGTGAAAAAGTGAAGGATGGGTAGTTAGGTTAGCACTTAATTCTATAGGTTATTATATAGGTTAGGTGGGAAAGCTTAAGTCAATCAAAGATTCAAATTCTAGTCCACTTAACCATATATGATCCTACCTTGACCCTAGCCCCATTACAACCTTATGGAAAGACCTCATGATAATTGTATGCATGCATTGAATAATTGTTGATTGTTAGATGAAAAAAAAATCTTGGAAAGCATGATTAGGGAAGAATTGAGAGAATCGACTCTATACACTTGAGCGACTAGAGTGCAAACACTTCCAGTGAGGGTTCGATCGATGCTCAATTCCTTGATTCTCGGCTTTCATGAGCGTTCTTCTTGCAAGTCTACTTGAACATCATTTTGATATTTGAATTGGTAGGATTCATGAATCGTTATATGATCTTGGCCTTACGTGTGCATGTATGTCTTGGAGATCGATTTACTTTTAACTAAGTAGGTAGAATCATTTTGCATTTAGTTGCATTCATTTAGATAGGATGCATATAGATAGGTTGCATTGAATAAATGTCATACTCCTTGCTTCATTCTTGGTTTAGCATGAGGACATGCTATGGTTTAAGTGTGGGGAGGTTGATAAACGCTATTTTTAGGGTTTATCTTGTGTTGAATTTAGAGGGTTTTGTCAACTTTTCTCCCATGTATCCAAGGAAATAGCATGGTTTTGTAAATTCTCCTTTAATTGTGCTTAAGACTAAAAACATGCTTTTTAGGTCTTAAAATAGCTAGATTTAAATCACCTTGATTCCATTAGATGCCTTGATATGTTTGTTAAGTGATTTTAGGTTTAGGAGGCAAAGATTGGATCAAGGAAATGAAGAAAAAGTATGTAGAAATGGAGAACTCATGAAGAAATGAAGGAATCGCAAAGCTGTCAAGCCCGACCTCTTTGCACTTAATCGATCATAACTTGAGTTGCAGGGGTCCAAATGATGCGGTTTTAGTTGCGTTGGAAAGCTAACATATGGGCCTTCAAAATAGTATGAGATTTGCGATAGTTACCATGCATCTAAGGATGCGTAAAGTACGCCGATGCTGCACGTGACTTTTAAAGTGCAACTCGTGGCCAGCAATTTTTGAAGCATTGTGGGCCCAATCCAACTCATTTCTGATGCTATTTAAACCCAGGATTGAAGGGGAATCAACATACTTTTGATCATTAGTCATAGTTTAGTTTTAGAAGTAGTTAGAGTTAGTTTCTAGAGAGAGAAACTCTCACTTCTCTCTAGAATTAGGATTAGGTTTAGGTCAATAATCTTAGATCTAGGATTTAATTCATGCTTTCATCTACTTCTACCTTTCAATTCTTTATTGTTACATTCATCATTCTTCCATTCTTTTGTTGTAATTTCCTTCGTGTTGTTCCTATACTTTGTTGTAGATCTACTCTTGTTTCTTCTATTTCCTTTTAATTCAATTTGAGGTAATTCATGATAATTGTGCTTTCTTTGGTTTTCTATTGTTGATCTCTTGCTTTTGTAGTTGTAGTTCTCTTTAATCCTTGCACTTTATGTTGTTTACCTTTATTGCCTTTTATGTGTTTTTTGAAATGCCTCTTCTAGATATGAGTTAGATTTTGTTCCTCTTGGCCTAGATAGAGTAATTAGTGACACTTGAGTTATCAAACTCTTTTGTTGATTGATAATTAGAGACTGGTAATTGACTTGGATACCACTAAAGCTAGTCTTTCCTTAGGAGTTGGCTAGGACTTGTGGAATCAAGTTAATTCATCCACTTGACTTTCCTCCATGGTTAGAGGTTAACTAAGTGGGAGCAATGAACAATCCTCATCACAATTGATAATGATAACTAGGATGGGATCTCTAGTTCTCATACTTTGCCAAGAGCTTTCTTAGTTGCTAGTTTATTTCTTTTGCAATTTACATTCCTTGTTCCTCAACTCAAAAACCCCAAACATACTTCATAGCCAATAACAAGAATACTTTATTGCAATTCCTAGGGAGAACGATCCGAGGTTTAAATACTTCGGTTTATAATTTTAGTGGTTTGTTTTAGTGACAAATAATCTTTTGTATTAAAGGATTATTGCTTGTTTTAGAAACTATACTTCGACGAGATTTCATTTATAAAATTTTAAACCATAAAAAATCCATTCATCAGTGAGTTGTAATTTGCATAAACAATAAACAAAAAAATAAAGAAAGCAAATAAGGGTTTGGTGTAAAAACAATATGAGAAAATAGTTAAGACTTCATAGATGTTTATCTTTCTGTTTAAAATTTCTTTCCAACTATTTTAAAAATGAATGATTCATTCTATGGCAAACTATAAATATATAAACCCTAATCTATTAGTGATTTAGTTTCCTCTAACCTTCATTAACTTCCACTCTCGTGGTCACTTAATTTCGATTAGAGGGTGAACTTCAGAAAACTTGTTTAGCGCCACGAAAACCCTATTCACCCAAGACTAACAGGATTATATGTCACATATCCAAATTAGTTTATGCAATTACCGATTTAAGAGGAATTTGTTTTCAAGCTACAGTTCAAGCGAGATAACTATCTCGAAAAATCACAAAAACTCATGTAGAAAATGGTCATGCTCTCATTCCACCCAGTTCATAAGATTAAGAACGAAAACAATCCTTAGAATTGAATCAAACATACATTAAAATAGAAGAATAATAGTTCTAATCAAAAAAATAAATAGAACTCCTAACCTTAACCAAGGAGGTTTAGTTGCTCATAACTTACAGAGAAAATAGGGTTCTGAAAACGTGCGGCAGACTAACTGAGAAGTGATGATCCCCTCTAAAGTGTGGATCCTATTCTTTATATACTAACCTAATTTGATTCAAAAATAAAATAAAGTAATAAATTCTAAACCTAAAAGATATTGTTTGTAAATAAAAATTACAAAAAGAAAATAAAATAAAACCAATAAATGCTAAATCTGCTTGGAAGCCCAAAGAGAGAGTGAATTCGAACTGCTGATGGCATTAAACACCAGTTTGGGCATTTAACGCCCCAAAGGGAGAATCAACACACTGGTTCTGCGTCCTCTGCTGGCGCTAAATGCCAGGTTGGGTGTTTAGCGCCCTGGGGGTTGGGAGTTCTGGCACTGGTTCTGTCCCTCTTGGGTGCTAAACGCCAGGCTCAGTGTTTAGCGCCAAATTTGGTAGTGATTCCAGAAGAAAAGTATAAACTATTATATATAGTTGGAAAGATCTAGAAGTTGGATTTCCAACACTTTTAGAACCGCGTCAATTGGAACTCTGTAACTCAAGTTATTATCGTTGGAATGCAAGGAGGCTAGAGTTGACAACATCTCAATATCCTTTCTTTGTTTTTACACAAAACTCTGTCAAATTTGCCCAAATTTCACCTGAAATCATAAAAATACCAAAACAACACAAAGTAGCATCCAAAGAAGATTTTTGCACTAAAATATAACAAAAAATAACTTCTAACTGAAAACAACTGGAAAAGGAAGGAAAAAAGGGTATTAGATGCTCATGCATCAAGCTGAGGTTTTGAGTTTCTTACCAAACTATTCAGATAGATTTAAAGATAATTCCGAGACGAACGTATGGCCACAAACGGCTCGTCATCAGAGCTCAAGAACAAAAGTTATGGAGGATTGAAGTTGTGTGGAGTTAGGATTTGGTTTCTTCTCACTCTTCTCCTTTACCACTGTGTCCCTCTTCTAAAAATGAAGGGATATGTTGAAATTATTATGTGTGGAGAGTTTATATATCATGATTTGGGCCTTGGGTCCAATATGGGCGCGATTCACTTGTTTTATCTCATTTGACCTAACTTTATACCAAAACATTTAAGATTAGTGTTTTAATTCGTATTCTAAATATTTTCACTTTTCCAAATTATGAATTCTAATTTCTTAATGTTCTTGCTCATAATTAATTGTCTCACTTGTTGTACCAAACAGGTTTTAGCTAGTACGGACCACTTCAATGCTGGCGTGCTTTTTTCCTAAAAGTATTTATATTTTTGCGCTCAATTTAATTTTCTTAATTCAAATTCTGTCTTTAACTTTCTAAATTATAAATTCTATTATTTTTTACATATCCCGGACGTCTTATTCCCAATTTACGCAGTTTTAATTAGTTATTTAATTAAAATTTTCCGAATTTTACACCTAGAACATACTCTTTCTCGCTCTTGTAGTTTAGAGAGATTAGGTGAGTATAGAGGTTAGGCTAGCTTAGGTGCCAAATTAGGGACTTCTTGAATAAGTCAAGGCTTGAAATGTTGTATGCGTATCTAACTGCTTCTAGGGATGTTCTAACTAAGATCTATGCTTTAATAATGGCTGGACAATTAAATGTTGTGAACTGTTTGAGATGTATATCAGTATGATTTTCTTAACTATTTTATCTGTTGTTGTTTGCAAATGGATTATGAATGATTCTGTTTATCAATCCAAATGTTTTAAAAAAAAGTATCTCGCAAAATAACTACGTTTTAACTACGAATCAGGCTCCTATAATAAATAATAGATAATAACTAGGAGAACAAGTTGGTAGTGCTCAATTTTCGGTGTAATCCAGACATGCTGAAAATTATATTGTTATAATTTGGATCATCATTTCATTCTAAGGTGATACAAAAAAAATTATAGTACATTTGGTTTGCATTTTTATTTTCTATTTTTATTTTTAGTATGTTTTATTTTCTAAATTTTGTGAAAGAAAAAATGAAAACAAAAAATAAAAAAATAAAATTTTATTAATTTTTTTCACAAAATACAGAAAATAACAAATATTAAAAATAAAATAAAAAATAAAAACGCAATCTAAACGTACCCTTAATAGTCCTAGTAATTATTACAGGATTGTCGTTTCATAATTGTAAAAAAAAAACAATATGTAAGTTTACATAAAAGATTTACATTATTCTAAGGTGTTAAGATCCATAGAATGTCCAATCTGATAAAACATAAATATGCCCAACTAAGAATAAATGACCTTTTGTATCCATGAGAGATGAAAACACTGACATTTGTACTCATGATAGCTTGAAACTAAACTTATACCCATGATAGATGCCCTCCGTGTGACAAAAGTACCCTGACTTGGATCTGAGCTTGGTTCGTGGGAATCCGATCCTAGGTGGCACTCCCACCCCCCAAACCCATATCTTACATGGATTTGAACGTTTGTATCACTAAGGGTGTGGAAAAAGGAACGACACTTCCCGCGAGAATCTGCCGTGCCCTAGTAAAGGTTCATTGATAAACCCATATTTTGTGATATATTTTGTGCTTCGTTTGAATGATTTATTCAATCCTTCACCCACTTATTCATATTAATTGCATGGTTTTACTTTTCCTTCCTTATTATGTGATGTATGTGAAAAACACGTTTCCTATGCTTTAAAATTAATTATTTTAATTACCCTTTATTATCATTCGATGCCATGATTAGTGTGTTGAGTAGTTTCAGATCTTCTAAGGCAGGAATGACTCAAAGGATGGAAAGGAAACATACAAAAATGGAAGGAAAGCACAAAATGGAGTTTTTGAAGAAACTGGCATCGACGCGACCGGATGGACGACGCGACCACATGCCAAGCGCGAAGAAGCAGCGACGCGGCTGCATGACTGATGCGACCGCGCACCTAAAGAAGAACACCTATGACACGGCCGCATGACTGACGCGACCGCGCGACAAGGAAAACTCCAATTGACGCGACCGCGTGACCCACGCGGACGCGTGACAGAGGCCACGCACCAAAAAATGCAGAAAAAGCTCATAGTGAATTCTGAAGCCCTTTTTGGCCCAAATCCAAGTCCAGAAGGCATAGACCAGAGGTTATGAAGTGGGGGAATGCATCCATTCGGGGGAGACTCCGAATTTTAGTCACTTTCCATGATTTAGGTTTAGTTGGAGAGAGGTTTTCTCCTCTCTCTCTTTAAGATTAGGATTTAGATTTAGGATTTTATTTGCTTTGAGGATTATCTTTTTATCAGGTTCAATATTCCTTTTTCATTACTTGCTTTCTCAATTTAGTTTATGAATTCTTCTGTGATACATAGTACTCTTTTGAATTAATGTTATTTGAGGTATTTCAGTTTAATATTACTTTCTTTATTAATGTCATTGATTATTCCCAATCTGAAGACATTCTTATTCCAGTAGATTTAATTTCGGGTTAAGTATGATTTTGGTCCCTAACGTAGGGGCCAAAAATCGATTTCGTCCCTCGGCTTTTTTTCGCTTCAAAAAGGTCCCTGAGGTTCCGGTTTGTTTTAAAATCGTCCTTTTTACCAATTATATTTTTTTTATTACCAAATTACCCTTTATTAAAAAAATTATAAAATAAAATAAATATAAAATAAACAAAAAAAAAGAAAAAAAAAAGAAAGAAAGGGGGATAGGATACAGAAGGGGGGAGGGGGGAGAAAGAAAGAAAAAGAGGGGGGGCGAGAAAGGTGGGGGGGAGGGTGGAGGGTGGAGGGGGGAGAGAAGAAGGACGTCATGCCGCCGCACCGCCGCCGCACCGCCGCTCGCCAACCCCACCGCCGCACCGCCGACCCCCCTTCTTCTTCTTCTTCTTCTTCTTCTTCTTCTTCTTCTTCTTCTTCCCGCCGCCGCCGACTCCACCGCCGACCCCACTGCCACTTCTTCTTCTTCTTCTTCTTCCCCACCGCCGCACCGCCGCCCGCTGTCCGCCTCTTCTTCTTCTTCCCGCCGACACCACCGCCGAGCCGTTGTCCGCCGCTCGCCGCTTCTTCTTCTTCTTCTTCTTCTTGTTGATTCTGGGTTCTTGATGATGATGATTTTCTGATTCTGAGTATATTGTTGTTTGATTTTTCTAGATTTTTTGAATTCTGGATTTTGATGAGGATGACAATAATGATGTTGATTTTCTGATGTTTTGGTTTTTCTGATTTTCTGATGTTGATTTTTCTGGATTTTCTGATGTTTTGGTGTGATGGATGCTGGTGATGGAGTGACATTGGATGAGGGGTGGTGGTGGTGGTGGTGGTTGTTCTGATTCTGAGTTATGATGATGATGATATGATGATGGTGGTGGTGGTTGTTGTTCTGATTCTGAGTTCTGGTGGTGGTGGTGGTGGTGGTGGTGGTGGTTGCATAATTTTGGAGAAGAAGGGAGAATTTTGGGGAAGAAGGGATAGGGGCATTTTGGTCCGAAGGATGATTTTAAAACAAACCGGAACCTCAGGGACCTTTTTGAAGCGAAAAAAAGCCGAGGGACGAAATCGATTTTTGGCCCCTACGTTAGGGACCAAAATCATACTTAACCCTTTAATTTCCTTCCTTTTGGTCTTGGTTAAGAAATCAGTAACTCAGGAGTTATCTTAGCTCAACATAATTGATAACTGTTATCTTTGCTAATTGAACTGAACTTCAATAATCCCAACCTTTTCTTAGGAAATAAATAGGATTCGAAGGTCAAACTAATTAGTCCCTTGACTTTCCTTTGCTTTAGCAAAGGTTAACTAAGTGGAATTAAGATTCAACTTTCATTATTATTGATAAGAATAAGTCTAGACTTCCAATTTCTCATACCTTGCCAAAGGGTTTGCTTTACAGTATTTATTTATTTTAATTGCCATTTAAATTATTTGCCATATTAATTCTTCATTCTCAACCCCAATTTACAATCTCCATAACCAATAATAAGAACATACCTCTCTGCAATTCCTTGAGAAGACGACCCGATGTTTAAATACTCGGTTATCAATTTTAAAGGGGTTTGTTACTTGTGACAACCAAAACGTTTGCATGAAGGGATTTCTGTTGGTTTAGAATCTATATCTACAACGCGACTATTCTTATAAAATTCTTTACTAGCAAAAATCCTAATGTCATTCATCGTCGCCGTTGCTCCATTCTAAGTCGGAGAAGACAATCGGATTACTCCGAATCGAGTAATGAGCAGAGCCTTATACCAGTCCTCTTGTCTTCGACAGCGAGGAGGTCACTCCCTTGAAAGAACAGAGGTATATCGTTTGCCACTAATGGTTAATTTCGTATGTCATTGCCACTAGTTAGACAGACCTTGTTACCTAATCAAACCCTATGAGTAACTTTATTTCCTTCAGAATTGATAGAGTAGTTGGTTTAAGGTTTATGTTAGCATCAGTTATAGAGAATGTTTGTTTATTATTTTGTTTAATTTTACTTCCAGGGATGGCCACCATCCACATAACTCTGTCCATTTATCATAGAGGATGGTTTGAGAGAGGGCCATGTGGGAAGGTTAGCTACATTGGTGGAGAAGTGACAGAGATAGAGAGGGTAAACGTTGATACCCTCAATGGTTTTTTCATGTCTGACTTGCTGAAGGAGATTGGACATACGTCGATTGCTGAGTTTTACTGGCTAGAACCTGGGAAGGAGCTTGATGATAGGTTGAGGTTGCTAAGGGTTGATATGGACATAGTTAGAATGTATGAGCAGCCATGAAAAATGGTAACAAAATTAATGTGTATACAGAGCATCCGGTTGATCATCATGTGGTAGTTGAGGAGAAGGAAATGACTCCATCAAAGATGAGAAGAAATGTCTGTGCTAAAAGGGTACCTGTAACACCCTAATTAGCCTAAACTTTACCTCGCATCGTAAAGCAAAGGTTAACCAGAGATTACGACAATTCTAAGCTCATACATATAATATATAGAAAGAATAGTATAATTCTAGAAGCCTGATGAAGGATATAACTCAAAAATAGGATTTGAAAAATGTAAAGCGTACTAACGAAGCTACTAACTTAAGGCACAAGAAACAGTTAAGATATAACAAAAGATAAGTATATAGTATCATAAGAAACTAGTCACGACTCGCAGAGTTTAAGCCGGCTAGCCATATACATGTATACAGGACCATACAGTGAAAACAGCTTATACAAGTTTTGTTCTCTCATATACATGAATCTAGGCAAAACAAAGTGCAAAAGGAGAGATGTATAAACAAAATAAACCAAAAAGACTCCAAAAGAATCCAAGATCCTCCGCTTCTATCACCATCCAAAGTAACTCACCGAGGTGGGTTGCAACCTGCATCTGAAAAATACAACAGAGATATGGTATGAGAACCGGAGGTTCTCAGTATGGTAACAGTGCTCAGCGATGTAGGATATAAGACCTCGGGACGCCAAGGGCAATCCTAAGCTCTATATCCAATCACAAGATTCAAACTTAAAAAATTCTAAAACAAATAAACATAAATAAGCCAACATTAACTTAAATAAACCAGGTCATCTATCTTAGGGGATTTCTACTCTAACCAAACACCGCTATCCCACAGCCCTCACCAGCCGATCCTCCATGCGATCCCATCGCCACTGCCTTCTGAACCTCCTCAATCCCAGTAGAAAACATAGGTAATATACAATGCAAGTAAAGCACAAGTAGAAGAATATAACGCAAATAATTCAGATAGCAAGTTAGCATGTTATTCAATTTGGCAAGCCATTACAAGTAAACAAAGCATACAAACATATAGAAAATGCATATGATGAATGCCAGCCCTACTGGCTGTGATATCACATTATCGGTTCAACTGCCAACTCGACACATCTCCATGGAGACGTTGCCCTTCGGATTGCTCATATGGGAACCCCCGAGATATAGTGCTCGGATCACTGTCCAGGTACCGGCGCCTGCACGCACTATAGATCCAAAGGGATGCGAGCAGGATACGCTTGCCTCAGACCTCACATCTCAATGTAAGCAAGATTAACCACCGTCCTTACGCCGCCGTCGCTACCTCGACAGGAAAGATTAACCATCGTCCTTGCCGGGCGCATAGCGTCTCATAATCTCAGTAAAAATATTATTTCAGTGGTTTTCAAAAAGCATTTTCAGTATACAGAGATCCATCATCTCAATCCGAGTCCCCGACTCATCTCAACCACTGTCCATTCACAATTCAATTTCTGAACATCAACAAATCATAATTTCTCATCTCATATATCCAACACCCTTCATATGACATCAAACCATTCTCAACCCGCCAGAAACCTAGGTCTCTGTTTGCTAAGACTCAAAACCAAGCCCAAAAGTCTTAAAATGGTGTTATAGAAGCTTACAACTTTGTTGGGAAGGTAAAATAGTTGAAAAACGAGTAAATTTGAGAAACAGAACGTGTGCGGCCGCACAGGGGTCTTTGCGTACGCACGCCTGGAAATTTTAAAATGTGTGCGTACGCACAGGTGGCAAAACTTACAGAATCTGTTCACTCACACAACCTCTGCCAGCGCTCCTAATAGAATGGCCTTCCCAATGTGTGCATCCGCACAGGTTGAAATTTTCTCTTAGATATGTGCGCGCACAAGCTGTACTAGCGCGGCAACCAGAACGCACTTCTCTGCCTGTGCGTGCACTGGCGATCGAATTTTCTATCGGTAAAAAAATTCCCAAGAATATAATCACGTTGTAAGTATAGTTCCTAAACCAACAGAGAATCCTTTCGTACAAAAGTTTGGTTGTCACAAGTAACAAAACCCAATAAAATTTATAACCGAAGTATTCAAACCTCGGGTCGTCTTCTCAAGGAATTACAGGGAAGTATGATTTATTATTGGTTATGGAAAAGGTATCTTTTTGGGTTTTTGAAATAAGGAACAAGTAATTTAAATGGAGAGAAAAATAAATTAATAATTAGAAAAGCTCTTGGCAAGATATGAGAACTGGAAGTCCTATCCTAGTTATCCTTATCAATTGTGATGAGAATTAGCTTTTGCTCCCACTTGGTCAACCTCTAACTATGAAGGTATATTAAGAGATAAATTAATTTGATTCCTCGGGTCCTAGTCAATTCCTAAGAAAAGACTAGAATGAGGGGAATCCAAATCAGTTAGCAAAGAATTCCAATTTTCAATCAACAAGAAGTTTGATAACTCAAGTGTCTCCATTTACTCAACACAAGCTAAGAGTGTAAAAAGCTAAATTAAAATCATAAATATGAAATACCTCAAATTGCATTAAATAGAGAAATCAAATTAAACATGAGAATTCATAAACCAAGTAGCAACATCAAATAATCAACCAGGGAAAATCAATAAACTAGAGTACTAGAAGAATTAAAAGTAGAAGAGAAATCCTAATCCTAAAACTTAAGAGAGAGGAGAGAGCCTCTCTCTCTAGAGAACTACATCTAAAACTAAAATTGTGAATTATGAGCTTCCTCCTATGAATGAATGCATTCTCCCATTTTATAGCCTCTAATCTGTGTTTTTTGGGCCAAAACTGGGTCAAAAATAGCCCAGTTCGTACAGGTCACTGCAAAGTCACGCGGAAGCGTCGTCCACGCGTTCGCGCGGATTTGGTTTTTGCCAGGTCACCCATCTGCGTGATCCATGCGTTCGCGTTGCTTGGCTTGGGACAGCTATGGTAAATTATATATCGTTGCAAAGCCCCGGATGTTAGCTTTCCAACGCAACTAGAACCGCATCATTTGGACCTCTGTAGCTCAAGTTATGGTCGATTTAGTACCAAGAGGTCAGGCTGGACAACTTTAGCAGTTTCTTCAGTTTCTTGTATTCCTTCCACTTTTGCATGCTTCCTTTCCATCCTTTAAGCCATTCCTACCCTGCAATCCATGAAATCACTTAACACACATATCAAGGCATTGAATGGTAATAAGAGAGGATTAAACATAGCTAAATTAAGACCAAAGAAACATGTTTTCAATCATAGCATAAAATCAGGAAGGAAAACGTAAAGCCATGCATTTTGTATGAACAAGTGTATGAAAGATTGATAAAATTCACTCAATTGAGCATAAGATAAACTGTAAAATAGTGATTTATCAATATCCTCACACTTAAACATTAGCATGCCCTCATGCTAAGCTCAAGAGAAGCTATAAGAGAGTGAAGAGGAATGGTAAAACTTATAAAATGCAACCTATCTATATGAATGCAACTATATGCAAAATGCTTTTATCTACTTGGTTAAAGGTAAACAAATCTTTTAAGAACAAATATGAACTGGATTTCACTAATTTAAATCACAAAATAAAGTACAAGTAAACTTGCAAAAGAAAATAGCTCATGAAAGCAGGGAACAAGGAATCGAGCATCGAACCCTCACTAGAAGTGTATGCACTCTAATCGCTCAGGTGTTTAAGGTTCAATTCTCTTAATTCTCTACTAATCTTGCTTTCTAAGGCTTGCTTTTCATCTAACAATCAACAAAAATTTAATGCACAAAATACACATATCAAGAGGTCTTTTAAGGGTTGTAATGGGGTTAGGGTCAAGGTAGGATTGTATTTGGTTAAGTGGACTAAAATTTGAATCCTTAATTAACCTAAACTTCTCACCTAACTTAGGACAATCCATATAATCATAATACCACATCTAACTATCCATTAACCATATTTTCCACATATTCATGCATCCTAATTTCGAGTACAGTACATATACATTGCTTTCACCATTTACTTTGGGGCATTTTGTCCCCATTTTATTATTTATTTTTTTCTTTTTTTTCTTTTTTTTTATTTCTATTTTCTTTTGTTTTTCTCAATGCATACGATTAATATATTGAATGCAAGAATATATTCTCAATTATTGTTTTGCATATTTTCACAAGAATACACAACACCCAATTCTCAAACTAAATATTTTCAATCCCAATTTCCCCATACTTAAATCATGAACACTTTCACTAGTCTAAGCTAACCAAGGATTCAAATTAAGGACATTATTATTTTTTGCTTAGAGTTAATGATGTGCTAAAATAAAGAACAAATGGAGTAAAATAGGCTCAAATTGGTTTGCAAAGGATAATGAAAGGTAAGGCCATATGGGTATGTAAGCTTAGTGAAATAAGGCCTCAATCATATAAGTGCATGCATATATTAAACCATGGAAATATAGAATTAAGCAAGACAAAGATCACAATTTTAGAGAGAAAAACACACACTAAAAATAAAATATTGGTTGATAAAATGCAACCAATCAAATAGGCTCAAAATCTCACTGGTTTTGTGTGTTCGAGCTCTAAAATCATGTTCCAAAATAAAATTTCTTCAAACAAGTTTTTCAAAAATTTTAATTCAAATTAGTGAAATGCTATAAAATGTTTCTTGAAAAAGAAAATATTACTTAAATCAAGTGGTAAAATATGCACAAAATCAAACAAACATGCAAATGCAACAACTAATTTAACAAAGAAAATTTAAACATTGGTATTAAAATATGAAGTAACTAACCCATAGAAGTCGGTATCGACCTCCCCACACTTAAAGATTGCACCGTCCTCGGTGCATACTGAGATGTGCAAGTGGACGGGCTGCTACAACTGATGCTTTTCTCTAAAGATTGTGCAGATGGACTTGTTTGTTACCCCATATAGATGCTTCTCCTTTCCCTTCCTCGGTGGCAATCCTGAAAGAAGAGGAAAAGAAAAAAAGTAAACCAGAAACAAAGATAGAAAACAAATAAAATATGGGTGTTAATGCCAAATAATAAGGGTCTCAATTACCTGGTAGCTACAACATGCAAGTGAGAAAACAGTGGAAGCAAATGGCATATCAATGTTGCAAAAATTTGCAACAATGGAGAAGAGAGTGTGGATAATGAAAGACAATATAGATTCATGTCAATGCAAAAGGAGTACAAGTATCATAAAAGACACTACAAGAAAATGGAACATTTGTAACAAAAAATTTGTATCAAATTTAAAATTGTTACAAAAAAATAGTATTTTGTAATAATAATTAGTGATTGTTACAAAAGGATAATGTTTTGTAACAACATTACAAGTTGTTACAAAACATGATAATATTTTGTAACAACCTGTTCTATTTTGTTACAAATTATGTTAGTTTTTGTAACGAGATGGTGTTTTGTTACAAAATATTGTAATATTTTGTAACAAAAAAATAAGTTGCAAAAATTCAAAATATTTTGTAACAAATTTTGTTTTTTGTTTCAAAAACTCCAATTATTTTGTAACAAAAAATTAATTTGTCACAAAATTCAATATTGTTTGTAATAAGTTAATTATTTGTCACAAAATATAAATATATTTTATAACAATTTTTTTTTTCAAAATGTTAAACACTTTAAGAGTAAAAAAAAATTGTGTATATATTTTTATCAAAATAATTTTATTTTGTAACATCCTGTATTTTCTGAAAATCTAAATATAAATAAATTGTGATTTTATTTTATTAAGTTTAAACTTTATAATTTTAGAAATTATTTTATTAGAAATAATTAAATAGATTCGGAGATAATTTCATTATAAATCAATTAAGATTCTTAAGTAATTTTATTATAATTGAATATTTTGCGTAATTTTAGTAATTGAAAAATAAAAAAAATTATATAACTTAATTTAAGTAACTTTTATCATGAAAAAGTTATAACTTATTATTAATTTAAACTTCTTATTTTATAAACTAATCTATTAAGAGTAATTAAATTAGTTTTATTAATATTTGGAGTTAAATTAATTAATATTTTTGTACAAATTTTATAATTGGTTATTTGAAATTAAAATTCAATAATAGAAGTATTATACAATTTAATTTAAGAAATTTGTATTATGATTGTGTAAAATCCCGGATTTTAAAAAAATTATTAATAAATTTTTTATGATGTATTATATTTATATTTATTTAAGATTATATTTTTAGAGATTTTTATATAAAAGTTGAGTAAATTCATATTTATTATTTAGAGTTCTTATAATTGAAAAATAGTGAATATTTTATATGTCTTAATTTTAAATATTCAAATTTTTAACCTTATTTTATAAATAAAGAAAAATTAATTTACTTATATCTAATATTTTTTAAAATTAGCATTTGAGTGATAATAAATTACAAATTGAATTTGAAAAATATTTTTAAGATAGAAATTTTATATTTAATTTAATTTTTAATTATTATATTATTTTTTTATAATTTTATAAAATTATCCTACTAACCCTACTTTTAATAAAAATACCTAAATTATCCCACACCACCCTAAACCCTAACATTACACTCATCTCTCTCACACTCACCCTCATCTACGGCACACACAACTCACCCACACACACAAAGAACAGAAAGAAGAACAATAAGAAGGGGAAAAGAAAAGAGAGTGCGGGTTGAAAGAGAAGAGGGGTGGGAGCAGCTCGCCGCCGCCGTCGCACACCACCGCCACGCTGCTAAGGCTGTTGCGTTGTCGACGAAGAGGAGAGAGAGAGGTCGAACGCAGGGAGCTTTCCTCGTCGCCTCACCGTTTTGCCGTTGCCCTCACCACGAATCGCTGACGTCGTGCTCGCGGGCGTGGGGGAAGCCATTGCTGCCGGCTTCGTCGGGCCTCTGACGCCAAACCCGTCCTTACAGTCGCCACTGGAAGCACGAACAGAGGAAAGAAGTCATCACCATCAAGCCAGCTGCCACCAGCGTCGTTCATGTCCGCCGAAGTCACCGTCGGAAGCCGTCGTCAGTTAGGGCAGGCAGAGGGGGAAATACGAACAACCAGGAAGAGGAGAAGAACACTGGTGGCTGTTTTCTTCCCCAAAGCTACAGTTTCATGGTGCATAACTATACATCTGTAGTTACCTTTTTATGCATATTCATATCATATTGTGAATCCCTTTTTGGATGCTTCCTATTGACAATGAATCTTAGTACCAAAGTATACTGCTTCACTGGTTTCAGGTTTCAATAGCACTCTTGGTATTTTGTCCTGTTTATATGCAATTCTTTCTCATTGAGACGGTGAAAGTTGCTCCGAAAAATAATCATGAGTCAGGATGCTGCATGAAGGTAGTTGATTTTCTCAACCAGAGATACAAATCTATGAGAAAAGCTACAGAAATAGTCATGTTCAGGTTATTATTATTTTAGGATTCATTTGTCTTTTTTTTTTAATGTGCCGTGCTTGAGTTCTAAGTAATTGTATTTTCATTTTTAGTCCAACATTGAGAGGCATGGCTACTGTCACCTTCTTTTACAAGTTGGGAATGTCAGGCATAAACAATGTTTTACTGGTATGCTTGCAATCGAATAAAACTTGAGATTAAATATTTTCAGATAATTGGTTCTTCAGCATATTGTACCAATTTTTTATGTTTTGTATTTGATAGTCTGATAATTCCTTGTACCCACCGTCGCATCCAGCCACACCGTTACCACAGGGTCCTGAATCCTGATAATGTAAACTTCATTTTTAATTGATCCAATGTTGAGTACTGTTGTTGTGTGCTTGTTAATACCACCAATACTTACTAATTTTAATTGTTCATTGCTTAGTCATGGTGATTCTTTTAATTATTGAATGCCAATGATATTTTTTCTTATAAATGATAATGAGTACGTAATGGTTTGGGGTTTGGCTTGAAGCCTAAAACTTAGTTGAACTGATTATATTTTCCCACATATCTGCAGTGGCTGAAGATGATGCTTCCTTGGTTAAGCAAATTGGCCAGAGTTTCCAGTATTCTAAAATAGAGGTATATTCCTCTTCTTATATACATGAGTAGTCAGTTTTGTTCCTTGTTAACATACATGCATCATCTATGTATGGAAGACTAAACATAGATCGAATCCATTTTCTTATCAAGGCAAGAAGGGAGGAACAAATCCAAGCTGCTCATGACGAAGCCATATTTGGTGCTTCAACACTTCCACCTCCTACCAGTATTGACAGTAAGCCTGAAAGGGAGAATGAGAAAGAAGTTGATAAAAAAGCTGTTGTTACAAGCCTCTTAAGTGAAATGGTAAGTGGTTTCACTGCAGACTTATGTGGAAAAGCATGATGAGTCATTTAAGTAATCCTTGTATTTGTGTGTGCATTGTTATTGAATAATTTCTCACATTAAGCTGTTATTGCTGCTCTATACTTGCTGTTGGTTGCTGCTGATTTTTCCCCCTCATTGCTTTCTTATTGAATGATTGTTAAATTCAATGAGAAAGGAAATGCTGCTGAGTTATTGTTGTATGTGTTGGAATAGATGATGGTTGCTAAACTGAGATTGGTTTTATTGATAAATCTGTTGCTGAAATCGTTTAGTTTGACTTGATTGATTTTCTATTGAATTAATGGATAAACTGCTATGCCCCTGCTGCTTGCAAGTGTAATGGTTATTGACTTCAATGAATAGAATCCTGCCTAAATCCATTATCTTTGTTCATTTTACTGTTTTGGGTGCTGTATGATGGGCCATTGATTGCTGTTCTGCTGAGTGCTGCTCTGCTTCTTGCTGGTTGAAAGCTGGAAGCTTCGGGTTTTGTTATTCACTATTTGGTTGTTGTTCTATTTGGTTGCTTAATTAAACTGCATTGTGTTGTTTGAAAGGGTGCAAGTTGTGAATTGGTTGTGTTTGTTGGAACCGTGGACGGTGAAAATATCCAAGTTTTAGGGGAGGTTCTGTCAAAATGTTTCTAAACATTTTGGATAAAACTTAGTGAAAAAATTATAATTAGTGTTATGTCTTGTTTCTAACTTTTTTGTTTCGGTTTTTTCTTATTTACAGGAGTGTTGAAATGGTGACCATATGCTATCTTGAGGGCTCAAGAATGTTTTGATGCATAGAGACACTAATCTATGTTAGAACTTTTATGTTTTGGTTGAACTTTTATGTTAGAACTTTTATGTTTTTGTTGAACTAATCAATGTACTCACTAGCTAATGTTATTTTGTTTCAAGACAATTTTAGCTAAAAGGATCTTGTTTGATTTATGTATGTTTTTTTTATATTATATACATACATGTAAACTTGCTTATTAAAAGCGTTAATATATTAGTTAATTTAAAAAATAATTTAGTATATTATGCATGTAATTTGTAATTAAAAAAAGTTGTTACAAAATAATTAATTTGCTTTCGTAACTAAAAAAAATGTTACAAAATCATGTTACCTTTTGTAACAAAATTTTTTTATAGGAAAAAAATTGACTGTCACGAAAAATACCTTCAAGATCAAAATTTGTTACCACTTTTGTAATGACTTTTAGTTTTTTGTATCAGGAAAAATTGTTACAAAATATGGTATTGAATTGTAACAGTTCCATTTTCGTTACAAAAATTTTTTGTAACGGGACTTACTGCAATGGACCCTTTTTTTGTTACAAAAAACTTTTGTTTCAAAATTTCGATGTTTTGTAACAATATTTTTTGTTACAAATATGCCTTTTTCTTGTAGTGAGATTAGCAGTGACTTAAATAATAGTACCTTAATTAGAATAAAACAAGTCATGAAGCACCAGAGTAATGCAAGAAAAGATGCAACAGTTGAATAGAAAAATTTAACACCAATCAAAAAAATAATAAATTTATAAAAGAAAATAAAAATATGCACGAAATTAAAATGCAATAAATGAAAGTATACAAATTAAGGAAAATAGAATGAAAGTGAAGAAGGATGAGAAGTTAAAGAGATGAAGAAGAAGTAAGTAAGAAGGGAGGAAGGAAGAAAGAAGGAATAAGAGAGAATTAAAAATGGAGAAGAGAAAAATAGGATCAGGGAAAAGATAAGATATCTGGTGCTGATGACTACTGTGCGTCGCATGTGACGCAGACGCGTGGGTCACGCGTTTGCGTGGTATCCAAAATCTTTAAGTGACGCGGCCACGTCAGTCACGCGGACGCATGACTTGATTTGTGCTAGTGGCGCGAGAGCAGCCACTCACTCGCGTAACTCTCTGTCTCAAACGCCTATTTGCCAAAATTTAGGGTGACGCGTGCGCGTGGCTGACACACGCGTGGATGACCTTACTTCCAAATTGACGCGGACGCGTGAGGTACGCGTTCGCACGATAGGGCTTTGTGCTTCTAGCACCATTCCAGCCCCACTCCATCCTAACTCTTTGCCATGCACCCTTTTACGTCGAGTCATGCGTGCGCGTGGGTGACGCGCATACGTGGAGGGCTGGATTTGCAACCGACGCGAGCGCGTCAGGGACGCGTTCGCGTGCATGTGTTGGTGCCAAAGGCGCACTTCCAGCCACGCTCCCGCGTGACTTTCTGTTCAAATCCCCTTTTTTGCTAATTCTCCTTTGACGCGGATGCGTCAGTGACGTGGTCACGTGCTTCACCTTTTTTTATGCAGAATACAAAAATACAGAATGCAGATGACTATGCAGAAATTATGAATGAACATGAATAGAAATAAAATAAAATAAAACTAAGAACAAAAAGGAAAGAATATACCATGGTGGGTTGTCTCCCACCTAGCACTTTTAGTTAAAGTCCTTAAGTTGGACATTTGGTGAGTCCCTTGTTATGGTGGCTTGTGCTTGTATTGATCCTTGAATCCCCACCAATGTTTGTAATTCCAATGGCCTCCGGGATCCCAAACTAGGCGCACACAGCCGTCAAGCAATCTAAAGTAAGTGACAAGGCCCCAAGAGTGTTGATTGCTAGAATAAATTCCGGGGTCCCAAACCTTGCTTTTGCACCCGTCTTCTTGTTCATTATCATGATTCCATCCAGGTGGCACGCAATTGAAATTCTCACTGACGCATCCAAATAGCTTCCTAGACCCATTTAATTGAGCTTTACACCAAACTTTGCATTTCAACTTGGAGCATACAACCATGTTGAACCTTGCTTGACAACTCCAACCACTAACCATCTTCCTCTTGCTCTTAATGCCACAAAGAGCTCTAAGTTGACCATCCGTGTCTAGAAGCCTATATTCAAGTGGGAAAGTAAAGGTTAAGGATAAGAATTTTACCTACTTGAACATTGTATTGGACGGTAATGGCTTTGGGAGAAGTGTTTCTAATGATCTTGCAAGCTCCACTCCCTTGTGCTCTTCTTTGACATCTTCCACCTCTTTGCAAGCTTCTTCAATATCAACCTCTTCCTCTTGGTAGCTTTCTTCCAATTCGATTTCTTCTTCATTGTGCACCAAGAGCATGGGAGGTTGTGCTTCTTCTTCTTTAAACTCTATATCAAGTCCAATGGGAGAGGATTCAAATGTAGATAAGAATTCATTAATGATTGAATCCATCTCTTGATCGTCCCCTTCAAAGTCTTCAACCATGATATGCCTTGGAGGTTGTACACCCTCCTCAACATTAAATTCAAATGTCTTTGAAGGAGGCTCTATAACTTGACTTTCCCATGGAGGTTCAGCATCTCCTAAGTCTTCAACCATTTCTTCCTCTTCAATGATTACGACTTCCTCCAATTGTTCTAATACAAAGTCATGCTGCTCGCTGTCCACCGGAGTTTCTAGCTTCTCCTTCATGCTGCGTTCTTCAGTAGATTCTCCACATGAAGCCATGGGGATTTCTTGAGTGTCTGAATGTCGGGAAGCTAATCGATTTACTACCTCAGTTAAGGCAGTCGCGAATTCTGGTGCATCCCTTTTCATCTTCGCTTGCCCTGGAAGAAGACCACGAAGGATGTCATCCATTGGAGATTGGGGTGGATATGAGGGTTCATTACTTGGGAGAAAGGGTTCATGATAAGAGGGTGGTTCCTCATGATAAGCGATGAGTGAATTCTTTGATGGTGTAGAATTTCCTCAAATAAATGAATTCTCGTTGCAAGTATAGTTCTACACCAACAAATATTCCTCCCAATAAAAAATTTGTTTGTCATAAAGTACAAACCCCAAATAAGATTTAACTGGAGTATTTGGACTCCGAGTCATCTCACGAGGATTACAATGAAGTGGTCAATTATTGACTATGAAGGAATATTTTGGGGTTTTTGGAATAAGAGACATGAAAAGTAAATGATAAGGAAATTCAAATAACAAAAAGGCCTTGGCAAGGGTTGGTGGTCAAGGATCTCTATCCTTATCACTAACCACAACATGAGAATTGGCAAGGATCAACCCCATTAAGTCATCCTCTAACTAATAAAGGAAAGTCAAATGAGCTATGTCAATCCAAGTCCATAAGTCCTAGTTCTCCACCAATTCAATTAGTGAGATCTAAGGTCAATGGCTCCCAATCATCAATCACTTGGACATTAGCAACTCAAGAGTTCCTAAGTTACCTTTCCAAGCCAAGAGCATAAAATTCTACTCTAAAGTCCAACCAAGAATTTTGTCAAACACTTGGAAGGCATAAAAGGAAAGCATAATAAATGGCAAGAATTAGTAAAATCTAACAACTACCAATTGCAAAGAAAAGTAAAATCACAACTCGAATCAACAATAAAAGAACATCAAACATTAAATTGCATTAAAAATAAATCAAATCCAACAAGAGCATCCATGAACATAAAAGAGAAATTAACATAAAAACTAAGAGAATCAAGTAGTAGGAGCAAGAATTCATAAAAGAAATAAGATGAAAACATGAAATTAGACCTAAATTTAAGAGGCAAAATAACCTAAGAACCATAATTCTAGAGAGAAGATGGAGCTTCTCTCTCTAGAAACTAAACTACATGATGCTAACACTTCAAACAATTGCTTCCCCCTTTGCTTGGGCTTCAATTCTGCATGAAATATACTCAGAAACATGTTGGAATTAGGCTTGGGCTGCTCAGAAATCGCCCCCAGCGTTTTGCCTTTTAGTGAGTCACGTGCGAGTATCGGCGCGTACGCGCCATGTGCGCGTGCGTGTCGATTGGCTAATTCTTCATCCGCGCAAACGCGGCATGTATGCATGCTCGTCCTTAGGTGAACTCACTTTTGCGCACGCACGCCTTGTACGTGTGCGCGCCCATCAATGCATTTCCAATCTTGGTTTCTTCATGCATTCTCCATTTTGTATGCTTTTCTTCTCATTTCTTCCATCCAATACTTGCCCTATGAACCTGAAATCACTCAACAAACATAACAAGGCATCGGATAGAATTAAAGTGAGTTAAAATCACCAATTTAAGGGCCTAAAAAGCATGTTTTTACACTTAAGTATAATTCAAGGGAGAATTACAAAACCATGCTGTTTTATTGAATAAATGTGGGAAAAGGTGATAAAATCCCCCCAAATTAAGCGCAAAATAAACCACGAAATCGAGGTTTATCAAATCTCCCCACACTTAAACTAAGCATGTCCTCATGCTAAAATTAAGAAAGAAGCAAAGGGTGTCACATTTATTCAATGCAAACTAACTAAATGCAACCTATCTATATGCAATCTATCTATATGAATGCATCCACTTGGTCAAAACAAGTCAATTTCCAAGAATACATATATAAGTACAAGGGCTAAGGCAATAGCAACCAAATCAACCCACAATTGAATTGAATCATTGAAAGATTTTACAAACTTTCAAGAAAAGATGATCATGGGTGGAGACATGTAATTGAGCGATCGAACCCTCACCAGATGTGTATCCGCTCTAGGCACTCAAGTGTATGGGATTGATTCACTCAATTCTCCCCTAATCATGCTTTCCAAGATTTGTTTTTCATCTAACAATCAACAATTACTTTATGCATGCATACAAATATCATGAGGGCTTTCCCATAGGTTGTAATGGGGCTAGGGTTAAGGTAAGGATGCATATGGTCAAGTGGACTAAAATTCGAATCTTTGATTAACCTAAGCTTTTCACCAAATCTATGACTACTTAGACAATTCTAAAACAGACCTAACTACCCATTCTTTACTTTTTCACACACTCATGCATTCCCTTTTGATCACCACACATATGCATTGACTCTTAATTGAATTTCACTTTGGGGAATTTTGTCCCCTTCTTATTGATTTTCTTTTTCTTTCTTTTCTATATATATTTTTTTCTTTTTTTTTCAAACTAAAATATATACAAGAACATCAATGCATATGGTTTACACACGACTAATACATGAGTATGTACCCAGTTCCCAAGATTTTCAACACAAATACAAAATATACTTTTATCTCTACCCAATGTTCCCAAAATCAAATGATAAACACTCTCACTAGCCTAAGCTAATCAAAGATCCAAATTAAGGACATTTATTATTTTTCTCTTTAGGCTTGTAATGTGCTAAAATTAAGAACAATTGGGTTAAGCATAGGCTCAAAATTGGCTAACAATTGAAGATAAAAGGTAGGCTATTTGGGTAAGTGAGCTATTTGAACAATGGCCTCGATCATATAAATGCATGTATACACAAAGTAATGGACATAAAGAATCAAACAAATCAAAGATTACAATCATAGGAAGAGAATAATGCACACAAGAATGAAAATAAGTGGTTATGTATTATGTAACCACACAATTGCGGCTCAAATCTCACATGCTTGTGTTCTTAGCTCAAGAACATGATCCATAAAATATATAATTCAAGTAAGTTCTAAAATTTTTTTTTTCAATCAATTGGGGTGCCCTATAGATAAAATCCTTGAAAAATATCATGATTTTGACTAAGCTTAATATATACATATGCAAAATAAGAAAATGCAACTAAAAATCCTAAAATGAAATGCAAAAGTGTTGGAATTAGAAACTTGTCACCCAAAAAACTCCAAGTGGTCGGATGAGCTCCCCATATTAAAAATTTGCACCATCCTCGGTGCACTCAAAGATGAGCAAGGGGGTACGGCGACCTTTCTAGTTGCCACCTCCAGCTGGTGGGTCAACCGGTTGCTGCATATCCTTTTCCTGCTTCCATTGTTGCTTATGATGACTTATCCTGAAAATAGAAAACAGGAGATAATAAGACAAGTAAATGCACAAGCAAGGAAGCATGGATTGTTGGAATGAAGTAATTCACTAGAATTGAGTGAGTGAGTTGGTGTGACATTAATGAAAGTTAGGTGTGTGGGTTCTAAAATTGCGCGCGGTTTAGAATTCACACACACTAGTACAAAAAGTTATGTCACAATTACACAAAAGAAGACATGCACTTCACTCATTCTAGTGTGCTTGAGATACTTTAAAAGACTTGTAGGCTAAAACAATCCAACAAGTAGTGAAGAAGCATAAAAGCATTCAAGCAAAAATCAAGCAATTGTGAAATTGGATAATGCTTGGGCATTGATTGATGCGTAAGTAAATTTGATGAACAAAATGGTATAAAGAGCTCACACATCAAACAATGACACATATTGAAGTTGTTGCAACGCCTAAGTGACATAGGGGTGAAACACATGGATGCTATGGAACTTAGGGAAAAGAATATAGAAGTTAAAATCAATCACATAGCAAACATGGTCCACAAAGCTTAGAAAGCTCAAAAATATGTCGCTAGGCAAGCTTTCGATCCAATTTCACAACTCTACAATCTCAATGCATGAAATAAGTGATGCGAATAAGGGTAAACCATAAACAAGCATCACCTAAAAAATGCAATGATAATATACAATTGCCTAACAATAGATGACGAATGCATGGTGGCCAAAACATGCAATTCAAAAAAGTTAAGAAGCTTAAAGGTAATGTAACATTCCCTTGGTGTTCACAAATGTTAAACATGAAAACTCAAAACCAAGTGACAAAATATAACCTCAACAAAGAAATCCAACAATGAAAATTAAAAACAATGATGTTAAAATAACATCTCATCAATAATCAGCAGCAAGAAACAGTAAATAATATTAATAATCCAACACTTATAATGGAAAACAAAAATTAAACTAACTAACTAACTAAAAGAAGTGGTGTTACATGATATTTAGTAGTGTTGGATGATGTTTGAAGGGTGGAAGGAAAAGAAGAGAAGAAGGAAAGAAATGGAAGGAGAAGAAGAAAAGAAGGTGGGTGAAATAGGGCAATCCACGCGTACGCGTCATGTACGTGTAAACGTGGAACGGTGAAATGGAAGTGACACATACGCGCAAGGTATGCGTGCGCCTCGATGGGTTATTTGGAGTGGCGACGCGTACGCGTGAGGTACGCGTGCGCGTGCCTTGGGCACAAAGTTAGCACACTTCAGGCATAACTCTCGGGTGAATGTATGGGAAGTGAAAAACTTCAATCCACGCGTGCGCGTGCATGACGCGTGTGCATGGATGGTTGAAACTACTTGGTTCACACGTACGCGTGGAGTGCGCGTGCGCGTGGATAGTGCTCTCTTTTTCAAAATTTTTCTATGTTTTTGCACCAAACCAAGCATTCCAAACCTCCAAACAACTACCAAAACATCTTAAAACCTTATTTATCATACTAAACTCCCAAATAATCATATCTAACCAAACAAAACATAAAATTAAACTAATTATTAGCAATATTTACAAAAAGGAAAAAAAGGAAAGATGTTACCATGGTGGGGTGTCTCCCACCTAGCACTTTTGTTTATTGTCCTTAAGTTGGACTTATGGAGAGCTATCTATCAAGGTGGCTTGTGCTTGAATCCATCTTTGAACATCCACCAATGCTTGGACTTCCATTGTGGTTCATCATTTAAAGTTAATAACTCCAAGCTTTGATGGAGTTCTTCACAAACCATGGGCTACCAAAGTTGATTCTCCTTATGTGATCCGGGATCCCACACTTTATTTTCACACCCATCCTTGAGTTGATCATGGTGATTTCCTCCGGGTGGCAAGAGAGATGAATTCTCATAGAAGTACCAAACTACCCTCTGATGGTGTTTTTGCGGAAAACGAATTTCCAACACACAAATCCAACTGGCAAGTGCACCGGGTCGCATCAAGTAATAATAACTCACGGGAGTGAGGTCGATCCCACAGGGATTGATGGATCAAGCAACTTTAGTGGGTGATTAGTTTAGTCAAGCTAACATTTATGTGAATTGTGTGAAATTGTAACCAACAGAAAGTAAAGGACAATGAATTTAAAGTTGCAGAATGTAAATTGGCAAGTAACTTAAAGAGCAAGAAATGTAAATTGCAAGACTCTTAAATTGCAAGAATTATAAATTGCATGAAATTGTAAAGGAATTGGGAATTGGATTTGCAGAATTTAAACAAGGAAAAGTAAATTGCAACAATTAGAAGATTGGAATATAACTTGATTGAATCGGATCAAAAAAACAGAAACGTAAATAAGCATGAAAAGCATTAAACAGAGAATGTGAAATTGGAATTCAGATCTCAGGACCCAAGAGACTAGATAACCAAATCTAGATCTCAATGCCTTCCTAGATCCAACAAGAGCAATTGCAAAGAAATTAAAGAAATGTAAGGTGCAGAAGGAGTAGATGAAGAAGCAATTAACCAAAACTGAAATTCAAGTGTGCAGTAAATAAAGCTGAGAGATCTTAGGATGAGATTGAAACAGAATTCCTTCAATTCTCCAACCCAAGATTTAAAACAGGAAAGAAAACTAAGAGAGAGCTCTCTACTACTACTCCTAATGCTCCCTAGTGGAGCCAGCCTTCTAACAAATATGAAAATGATGCCTTATATAGGCTTTACAAAATGAAAATGAAATTCCAAACAAATTACAACTAAAAATGAAATTTCTATTCTGTCTATCTCTCGTGCCTTTGAGTGATGATCATGGGCCCTTGCTCTTGAGGGAATTGGGTTGAGAGAGGCCTTGGTTGATTGCTCTTGGAGTTTGAGGAGGAACCGAATTGAACCGGGTTGAGTTTGCAAAAGTTGGACCAAAAGTTGGAGCTAAAGTTAGGGGTCTAACTTTGGCTCCAACTTTTCATAGCAGCCCACAAATCTTGCTGGTATGAACGTTGGTGCCAACGTTAGGGGTCTAACTTTGACCCTAACGTTGGCCTCCCTTATGCACATTTATGGGGCCAACTTTGTCCTCTTGTCATGTTGCCAATTTTATGCCCAATATAGACTATCATATATGGTTGGAAAGCTCTGAATGTCAGCTTTCTAACCCACTTGGAATCACTTCAATTGGACATCTACAACTCAAGTTATGATCATTTGAAGAGGGCATGGTCGCTGGCTTTGGTGTGCAGCGTTTGAGGTAACGTTAGCCCTCAAACGTTGGCGAAAACGCCAGTTCTCGAGGCTCAAATGTATTGTCCACCCCATACTATTATACATTGTTGGAAAGCCCTGGATGTCTACTTTCCAATGCCGTTGAGAGCACATTATTTGGAGCTCTACAGCTCGAGTTATACTCCTTTGAAGGTGCAGAGGTCAGTTGGCCTCACTGCAGGTTGCACCATGTTCGTTTATGCACATTGCGGGGCAGTTTTCTCCCTCAATTTTAGTGTCCACCATGCAGTGTCATATATGCTTGGAAAGCTCTTGATTCCTACTTTCCAATGCTTCTTGAATCACCTCATTTGGAGCTCTGTAGCTCAAGTTATTCTTGTTGGAAGTATACCCCTTCAAGCTGTTGTGGTGTGTGGCGCCAACGTTAGCCTCCAAGTTAGGGGTCTAACGTTGGCGCAAACTTGAGTGGCCCTGGAGCAAAATTCTCATGCCAACGTTAGCCTCCAAGTTAGGGGGCTAACGTTGGCGCAAACTTGGGATGGCCCTGGGAAGAATTGTCCAATTCTCACGTTAGCCTCCAAGTTAGGGGTCTAACTTTGAGGCTAACTTTTCACCCAAAAACTTTTTGTCCTCTCTTCCTCCTTGTTTTGAGCCACGCTTTTCTTCCTTTGGGCCACGCTTTTCTTCCTTTGGGCCACGCTTTTCTTCCTTGATTTGGTCATGGGTCACGCTTTTAGAAGCGTGGCCTAAGCCTCCAAAGTGTGCTCCAATTTCAAAGTGTGCCCAAAATTCCTCTTTTCTTCTTTTAGCTTATTTTGTGCTCTTTTTGCTTCTTTTTCTTCTTATTTCCTACAAAGTTTATCAAATCAAAAGATCAAAGAAATGTACCATTTAAGCACCAAAGAATGCAATATTTAAGCACTAATCATAAATTTCTTGTATGAAAAAGCATAGAAAAACATGACATGGTGACATGTCATCACAACACCAAACTTAAACCTTGCTTATCCCCAAGCAAGAAAAGAATCATGCAATAAAGATTGACAATCCAAGGCAAGGAGAATAGCAACTCAATGTTCATGGTAAGCTAGTTTTCTACGCATGCTACAATCACAAAAGAAATGTAAATGATTGATGCTTCCATCTAGCTCAATTTATGAAATCTTTCTTTTATATTTCTTCCTTGAAGCAAGCTTTTGATTTTCTTATTTGCTTCTCCTTTTGGGTGCTTTGCCCCATGAGTTGATAACAAAGCTACGACTTCTAAATGCTTTGTTTTCAAGTATTACCACTTGATACATAAGCACCACAAGCATTTGATTAGAGGACTTCATTAAGCTCATTTTTTCTTTTCTTTTCTTGACTCTCTAATCATTGATGCTCAGAGCCTTGAGCTTTGAAGGAGTGCTTTTGCACTTTGAGCCTAGCCTTGACTTCTAAGTGTTTTGTTTTCAAGCATTTGGCTTGATACATAAACACCACAAGCACTTAACAAATAAATTGCCATTGGTACTCAGAGCCTTCAGCTTTCTCATTCTTTCCCTTTTTCTTTTCTTGCTTTATTTTGCATTTGCTTTCAAGGTTTTCATGATTTTAAAAGATTTCACAAAATGTCCTAGATGAAAACTTCAATTAAATAAAATCCAATGCAATTAAGCAACAATCAAACATACTAGCTTTCCAATACTTTTATGCACATGCTAAAATCTTCTTTAATGCCTTGTTTGTTTATGATCATGATACTTTGTTGCTTTTGAATTCACAAAACTCAAGTTGGTAATCATAATGACATAGCACCATGTTGCAATTTAGAAATCAAACTATGCCTTTTCATACACACATGCATACAGAGAAGGTAAAGACAATCATGCAGTTTATAGTGCTTGAAACAAATGAGAGGAAAAGGAACTTTACAACCTTGTAGTTCATCTTCTCTATTGTTGTCGTTTTCCTCCCATTCTTCCTCTTTCCCTTGCCAACTCAAAATGCTTGCTCATCCTCAAGCAACAATTAGAACAATGGCTATGGGGCTAAGATGGATCATGAATGTCTTACACAATGAAAAGTTAGTAGTACATGTGTTCTAAGCAAGCAAAATTAAAGATAATAATCAAGGCACAAGAGACAGAGACATTTTGATTGCATAGATAAGAAGGTGTGCACAATACATTGCATAAAAGATAAGTGGCACACCAAACTTAGTGTGACACTTTCACTTGGAATTAATGCAAGTATCTTGTAAGAATTGGAACCAAATTTTGTTGCATAGCAACACCAAACTTAGAATGCAACCATATGTCACTTTATTGAATTTAAACAAAGTAAAGAAAGAAAACAAAGCATAGAAGAGAAACGTTACCTACTGTTGGAATGTTGTTCTTTACTTTCTTCCTCTTCTTCTAGTTTGTTAAGAGGAATGACTCCAAGAGGGGAGAAGTTTCAGTTATTGTCCCCCGTCTTGGTCTTCTTTCAACAAGCTCCCTTGTGAAATTGGCTTGATTGATCTTGCTTGCTGGATCAGGGGGAGGATTGTTTGCAGTTGACCTTCTCATGAATGTTGTCCTTGGTATCTTGGTCACAATCCTCTTCTTGGTGCTTTTGTCAATTGCCTTCACTTCTTGGATGTCAAGACATGGTTGCTGTGTGATTATTGGAGTGATTTCTTCATTAAGGGCCTCTTGTATTGGTGGTTCCATGAGCCTTTCCTTCATGTGATTTTCTGCTTCACTTGAGTGTGAATTCTCTGAAATGACTTCCTCACTTTCATGGTCCTCCACTCCTTTCCTTGCACCCAACTTTTGTTTTAATAGCTCTATCATGGGGGAGGTTTGTCGATTTTCCCAACATTTCTTCATCTCCTCTTCAAACCTTTCAATCATGGAGTCAATTGTTGAGGCGTTTTGGTCCAGGGAGGTTTGTGAGAGTTGTGAGTCTTCATGTTCCCTTATCGTCTCAAGTGGCTTCTGTGAATTTGCAAGGTCAGGTTCAAATGCTTCCTCTACCTCATTTTTCATTGAAATTTCTCTTGACACAGAGGCTTCCTCATCTTGCTTTTCCACTTCCTCACCCACAAATTTGTCTTCATCCTTACTGTTTGATGGTTCTAAGTTCCTCTTTGTTTGCTCTAAGGGTCCATTCATCTCCTTGAGGATGGTTTCTTCCCAAGATTGGGGTTGTGTGAAACTTTCCACGACTTTTCTGTGTATTTCAATGGCTTCGCGTTGGCGTTCTAAGGGTTCTTTGGACCATTGAAGGTACTCCTCAACTGCTAATTCAAGAGATGAAGGTTGAGAGTAATTTTGGTGATGTGAATGTGTTATGGTGAAGTTGTGTTGAGGGGTGTGGAATGAATTGTGTGATTGATGGGATGACTGGTATGGATTTTGAAGGAAACTTTGTGTTGAGGCATAATCAAGTGATGAAGAACTTTTAGATGAGAAACTGGGACGTGAGGGTGGATGCTCTTTCATCCTGTGGCGACACCCCCATCTACCATTAGGATAATGATATGAATCATGTTGTGGTAGTGGTTGGTATCCCATATGATTTTCTTGCTCATCTTGTGTTTTTCTGAAGCATAGCTCCATGAATTGGAGTGCCCAGAATTTGAAGTTCCTTGGTGATATTCCCAACCACCATTAGAGATTGGTGATGGTGGGTAATATCCCATAAAATTTGTTTGATCATAAGATGAGTTGAACTCCATTTGAATTTTGTAAAACACAACACCAAGGAAAATTGAAATTCATATCTCAGAGATGAATTTCTTAGTGAGGCAATAACTCAAACACCTTGGTTTCAACTTAGAACAGAGAACAAAAATAAAGAAAATGCTTAATCTAGACTTCTCACCCACTTAATCATTGTTGATCTAATCAATCCCCGGCAACGGCGCCAAAAACTTGATGGTGTTTTTGCGAAAAACGAATTTCCAACACACAAATCCAACCGGCAAGTGCACCGGGTCGCATCAAGTAATAATAACTCACGGGAGTGAGGTCGATCCCACAGGGATTGATGGATCAAGCAACTTTAGTGGGTGATTAGTTTAGTCAAGCTAACATTTATGTGAATTGTGTGAAATTGTAACCAACAGAAAGTAAAGGACAATGAATTTAAAGTTGCAGAATGTAAATTGGCAAGTAACTTAAAGGCATAAGCTAAATGGGACAGAAACTTAAATGGCAAGAATTGTAAATTGCAAGAATCTTAAATTGCAAGAATTATAAATTGCATGAAATTGTAAAGGGAATTGGGAATTGGATTTGCAGAATTTAAACAAGGAAAAGTAAATTGCAACAATTAGAAGATTGGAATATAACTTGATTGAATCGGATCAAAAAAACAGAAACGTAAATAAGCATGAAAAGCATTAAACAGAGAATGTGAAATTGGAATTCAGATCTCAGGACCCAAGAGACTAGATAACCAAATCTAGATCTCAATGCCTTCCTAGATCCAACAAGAGCAATTGCAAAGAAATTAAAGAAATGTAAGGTGCAGAAGGAGTAGATGAAGAAGCAATTAACCAAAACTGAAATTCAAGTGTGCAGTAAATAAAGCTGAGAGATCTTAGGATGAGATTGAAACAGAATTCCTTCAATTCTCCAACCCAAGATTTAAAACAGGAAAGAAAACTAAGAGAGAGCTCTCTACTACTACTCCTAATGCTCCCTAGTGGAGCCAGCCTTCTAACAAATATGAAAATGATGCCTTATATAGGCTTTACAAAATGAAAATGAAATTCCAAACAAATTACAACTAAAAATGAAATTTCTATTCTGTCTATCTCTCGTGCCTTTGAGTGATGATCATGGGCCCTTGCTCTTGAGGGAATTGGGTTGAGAGAGGCCTTGGTTGATTGCTCTTGGAGTTTGAGGAGGAACCGAATTGAATCGGGTTGAGTTTGCAAAAGTTGGACCAAAAGTTGGAGCTAAAGTTAGGGGTCTAACTTTGGCTCCAACTTTTCATAGCAGCCCACAAATCTTGCTGGTATGAACGTTGGTGCCAACGTTAGGGGTCTAACTTTGACCCTAACGTTGGCCTCCCTTATGCACATTTATGGGGCCAACTTTGTCCTCTTGTCATGTTGCCAATTTTATGCCCAATATAGACTATCATATATGGTTGGAAAGCTCTGAATGTCAGCTTTCTAACCCACTTGGAATCACTTCAATTGGACATCTACAACTCAAGTTATGATCATTTGAAGAGGGCATGGTCGCTGGCTTTGGTGTGCAGCGTTTGAGGTAACGTTAGCCCTTAAACGTTGGCGAAAACGCCAGTTCTGGAGGCTCAAATGTATTGTCCACCCCATACTATTATAAATTGTTGGAAAGCCCTGGATGTCTACTTTCCAATGCCGTTGGGAGCACATTATTTGGAGCTCTACAGCTCGAGTTATACTCCTTTGAAGGTGCAGAGGTCAGTTGGCCTCACTGCAGGTTGCACCATGTTCGTTTATGCACATTGCGGGGCAGTTTTCTCCCTCAATTTTAGTGTCCACCATGCAGTGCCATATATGCTTGGAAAGCTCTTGATTCCTACTTTCCAATGCTTCTTGAATCATCTCATTTGGAGCTCTGTAGCTCAAGTTATTCTTGTTGGAAGTATACCCCTTCAAGCTGTTGTGGTGTGTGGCGCCAACGTTAGCCTCCAAGTTAGGGGTCTAACGTTGGCGCAAACTTGAGTGGCCCTGGAGCAAAATTCTCATGCCAACGTTAGCCTCCAAGTTAGGGGGCTAACGTTGGCGCAAACTTGGGATGGCCCTGGGAAGAATTGTCCAATTCTCACGTTAGCCTCCAAGTTAGGGGTCTAACTTTGAGGCTAACTTTTCACCCAAAAACTTTTTGTCCTCTCTTCCTCCTTGTTTTGAGCCACGCTTTTCTTCCTTTGGGCCACGCTTTTCTTCCTTTGGGCCACGCTTTTCTTCCTTGATTTGGTCATGGGTCACGCTTTTAGAAGCGTGGCCTAAGCCTCCAAAGTGTGCTCCAATTTCAAAGTGTGCCCAAAATTCCTCTTTTCTTCTTTTTAGCTTATTTTGTGCTCTTTTTGCTTCTTTTTCTTCTTATTTCCTACAAAGTTTATCAAATCAAAAGATCAAAGAAATGTACCATTTAAGCACCAAAGAATGCAATATTTAAGCACTAATCATAAATTTCTTGTATGAAAAAGCATAGAAAAACATGACATGGTGACATGTCATCACCCTCCTAGACCCATTCAATTGAGCACTACACCAACCCTTGCTCCTTGAAGCTTCAACCACAATGAGCCTAGACTTACTACACCAACCACTAAACATCCTCCTCTTACGCTTAATTCCACAAAGCGCCCTAAGTTGGCCATCCGTCTCAAGCAAACCAAATTCAAGTGGGATAATAAAGCTAAAACTTAGAAGTTTTACCCACTCAAATGAAAGATTGGATGACAACCTAGGTGGAGAAGTTCCCAATGATCTTGACAAACCACGCTCCACTCCCGTCCATTCCCTTCTAGAGGCTTCCACCACTTGGCAAGATTCTTCAAGCTTCATCTCTTGCCAAACTTCCTCAAGTTCCCATTCTTCTTCACCAATGACTTCAATCTCTTCCCCATCACTCAAATCATAAATAGGAGGTTGAGTGAAATCTATCTCATCATCAATTCCAAGTATAATAGGGAAGGACTCTTCAAACTCAAAAGGATCACATGTTGATGCGGAATCATCATAAATAGGAGGGCCTATTTCTTGGGACACTTCTTCTAATTCTTCAATCACATTGTGCCTTGGAGGTTGTGCACTCTCCTCCTCAATATCAACTTCAAACTCCATGGAAGAAGGCTCTTCAATTTATGATTCCTCTATGTATTCAACATATCCTAAACATCCAACCACTACTTCCTTTTGTTCAATCATCTCTACCTTCTGCTCTTGTTGCATTTCTTGCTTTAACCCCTCTTTTTCACCTTGGAGCTTCAAGTTTATTCCCTCACTAAGCTCCTTGGGTGCTTCTCCACATTCAACAATGGGAGTGCTTTGATCGCATAAGCTTAGGCGGGATGAGACTATGTTACCAATGGCTTCTACTATGATAGCCATTTTTTCTCTTAACTCCGCAAACTTTTTTTCATCCTCCTCTTGTTGCCTTAAGATATGAGATTCAAGATCTCTCAGTTCTAGCATGAGTGCTTCATCGGGAGGTGATGGTGGAAGAGAGGGTTCATTGTTTGAGGGAAGGTTGTTGTAATTGGAAAGTGGTTCATATTGGTGAAATTCTTGAGGTGGTGTGTGTGGACTTTGTGGTCCATGGGAGTATTGGTATTGGAAAGGTGGTGGCTCTATATGTGGTTCATATTGTGGTTGGTATGGTGGGTATGGGTTGGGGTCATATGAAGGTGGATGATGGTGTGAGGCTTGTGAGTATGGTGAAGGGCTATATTGAGGAGGGGGTTCATATGCATATGATGATTATTGTTGAGAACCACAATGAGGGTCATCATATACATTAGATTGGTATGCATCAAGAATTGAATTATACGCATAAGAAGCCGGAGGAGGTTGTTGCCAAGAAGGTTGTCCATAAGCTTGGGACTCCTCCCACCTTTGATCTCTAAATCCTTGATGCATGTTGTCATTATAATTTCCATCTCCTACAACATAATTAGAACCACACTCATAGCCAAAGTCATGAGAATTCATAGTGAAAGAGAAAATAAAACAAAATCTAACAAGAAACAAGGAGAACAAAAATCCTACAACTAGCAAAAACTAACAAACAAACCAAAAATCAAGATATTCACAATATATACAATAGCCAATAACATAGCACCATTGCGCTCCCCGGTAATGGCACCATTTTGACGAGTGAATTCTTTGATGGTATAGAATTTCCTCAAATAAATGAATTCTCGTTGCAAGTATAGTTCTACACCAACAAACAATCCTCCCAATAAAAAATTTGGTTGTCATAAAGTACAAACCCCAAATAAGATTTAACCGGAGTATTTGGACTCCGGGTCGTCTCACGAGGATTGCAACGAAGTGGTCAATTATTGGCTATGAAGGAATATTTTGGGGTTTTTAGAATAAGAGACATGAAAAGTAAATGATAAGGAAATTCAAATAACAAAAAGGCCTTGGCAAGGGTTGGTGGTCAAGGATCTCTATCCTTATCACTAACCACAACATGAGAATTGGCAAGGATCAACCCCATTAAGTAATCCTCTAACTAATAAAGGAAAGTCAAATGAGCTACGTCAATTGATGAGCGGATAATTTATACGCTTTTTGGCATTATTTTTAGTATGTTTTTAGTATGTTTTAGTTAGTTTTTATTATATTTTTATTAGTTTTTAGTTAAAATTCACTTTTCTAGACTTTACTATGAGTTTGTGTGTTTTTCTGTGATTTCAGGTATTTTCTGGCTGAAATTGAGGGACCTGAGCAAAAATCTGATTCAGATGCTGAAAAGGACTGCAGATGCTGTTGGATTCTGACCTCCCTACACTCGAAGTGGATTTTCTGGAGCTACAGAAACCCATTTGGCGCGCTCTCAATTGCGTTGGAAAGTAGACATCCTGGGCTTTCCAGCAATGTATAATAGTTCATACTTTGCCCGAGATTTGATGGCCCAAACAGGCGTTCTAAGTCAGCTAAAGAATTCTGGCGTTTAACGCCGGAACTGGCACAAGAATGGGAGCTAAACGCCCAAACTGGCACAAAAGCTGGCATTTAACTCCAAGAAAAGTCTCTACACATGAAAACTTCAATACTCAGCCCAAGCACACACCAAGTGGGCCCGGAAGTGGATTTTTATGTCATTTACTCATCTTTGTAAACCCTAAGCTAGTAGTTCTCTCTACAAATAGGACCTTTTGCTATTGTATCTGGACATCTTTAGATCACTTTAGATCTTTTGATCATCTTTGGATGTCTAGTTCTTAGATCATTGGGGGGCTAGCCTCTCGGCCACGCCTAGACCTTGTTCTTATGTATTTTCAACGGTGGAGTTTCTACACACCATAGATTAAGGTGTGGAGCTCTGCTGTACTTCGAGTATTAATGCAATTACTATTGTTCTTCTATTCAATTCGGCTTATTCTTGTTCTAAGATATCACTTGTTCCTCAACTTGATGAATGTGATGATCCGTGACACTCATCATCATTCTCACCTATGAACGCGTGCCTGACAACCACCTCCGTTCTACCTTATATTGAGTGGATATCTCTTGGATCCCTTAATCAGAATCTTTGTGGTATAAGCTAGAATTGATGGCGGAATTCAAGAGAATCCGGAAGGTCTAAACCTTGTCTGTGGTATTCTGAGTAGGATTCAAGGATTGAATGACTGTGACGAGCTTCAAACTCCTGAAGGCTGGGCGTTAGTGATAGATGCAAAAGAATCACTGGATTCTATTCCAACCTGATTGAGAACTGACAGATGATTAGCCGTGCTGTGACAGAGCGCGTTGAACATTTTTACTGAGAGGACGGGATTGTAGCCATTGACAACGGTGATGCCCAACATACAGCTTGCCATGGAAAGGAGTAAGAAGGATTGGATGAAGACAGTAGGAAAGCAGAGAGACGGAAGGGACAAAGCATCTCCATACACTTATCTGAAATTCTCACCAATGAATTACATAAGTATCTCTATCTTTATTTTATGCTTTATTCATAAATCATCCATAACCATTTGAATCTGCCTGACTGAGATTTACAAGATAACCATATCTTGCTTCATACCAACAATCTCCGTGGGATCGACCCTTACTCGCGTAAGGTTTATTACTTGGACGACCCAATACACTTGCTGGTTAGTTGTGCGAAGTTGTGATAAAGAGTTGAGATTGCAATTGAGCGTACCACGTTGATGGCGCCATTGATGATCACAATTTCGTGCACCATCAATCCAAGTCCATAAGTCCTAGTTCTCCACCAATTCAATTAGTAAGATCTAAGGTCAATGGCTCCCAATTATCAATCACTTGGACATTAGCAACTCAAGAGTTCCTAAATTATCTTCCCAAACCAAGAGCATAAAATTCTACTCTAAAGTCCAACCAAGCATTTTGTCAAACACTTGGAAGGTATAAAAGAAAAGCATAATAAATTGCTAGAATTAGTAAAATCTAACAACTACCAATTGCAAGTAGAAGTAAAATCACAACTCGAATCAACAATAAAAGAACATCAAACATTTAATTGCATTAAAAATAAATCAAATCCAACAAGATCATCCATGAACATAAAAGAGAAATTAACCTGAAAACTAAGAGAATCAAGTAGTAGGAGCAAGAATTCATAAAAGAAATAAGATGAAAACATGAAGTTAGACCTAAATCTAAGATGCAAAATAACCTAAGAACCCTAATTCAAGAGAGAAGAGGGATCTTCTCTCTCTAGAAACTAAATTACATGATGCTAACACTTCAAACAATTGCTTCCCCCTTTGCTTGGGCTTCAATTCTGCATGAAATATACTCAGAAACATGTTGGAATTGGGCTTGGGCTGCTCAGAAATTGCCCCCAGCGTTTTGCCTTTTAGTGAGTCACGTGCGAGTATCGGCGCGTACGCGCCATGTGCGCGTGCGCGTCGATTGGCTAATTCTTCATCCGCACGAACGCAGCATGTACGCATGTGTGTCCTTAGGCGAACTCACTTTTGCGCGCGCCGCCTTGTACGCGTGCGCGCCCATTGATGCATTCCCAATCTTGGTTTCTTCATGCATTCTCCACTTTGTATGCTTTTCTTCTCATTTCTTCCATCCAATACGTGCCCTATGAACCTGAAATTACTCAACAAACATATCAAGGCTTCGGATGGAATTAGAGTGAGTTAAAATCACCAATTTAAGGGCCTAAAAAGCATGCTTTTACACTTAAACACAATTCAAGGGAGAATTACAAAACCATGCTATTTTATTGAATAAATGTGAGAAAAGGTGATAAAATTCTCCCAAATTAAGCACAAAATAAACCACGAAATCGGGGTTTATCAATAAGGATATGGTGGTTTATCACTCTCCATCTTTTTCACTTGTTGCACCACACACTTCAGTTCCTTGTTCTCAAATTGAGATTCTTTAGCCATGAGAGCTCCGGGTGCCATTCGGCTTACCGCTCGATCCAATTAATGAAGGGTTACTTGAAATTGATCCATTGTTTCCTTGAGACGATTCCTTGACTCTTGTTCTACTTGGATATCATAAGTAGGACTATAAGGCTCTTGGATTGATGGATATGTATGCGGTGTATATGTAGGTGGTGGTTCTTGGGAATAATTGGGTTGGAATTGGGGTGGTTCTATGTATGGTTCGTTTGGCTCATAGTGTGGTTGATATGGTGGATAAGGGTTAGGGTCATATGAAGGTGAATGGTGAAAAGGGGCTTGTGAGTATGGTGGAGGGCTATGTTGAGGAGGGGGTCTATAGGCATATGGTGGTGGTTGTTGATAATCAAAAGGGTGTTCACCATAGCTATTATCTTGGTATGCCTCTTGGAAGGGCTCTTGGTCATAGTATGATGGTGGAGGTTGTTACCAAGAGGGTTGATTAAATCCTTGTGGCTCCTCCCATCTTTGGTTGTCCCAACCTTAATGCATGTTCTCATTGTAGCTTCTATTTCCTGCAACATAATTTGAACCAAACTCATAGCCAAAGGGGTGAGAATTTATAGTAGCTAAAGAAAATAAAAACTAATAAAAATTAATGAAAATAAACTCCTAAAACTAGAAACACTAACAACAATATAAGATAAAGATTTGAAAAATGTTTAAATTTTGAAAAGGTTTAATTTAAATTTTTTTTTTAAATTTTGAAATTTGAAATTTGAATTTTGGAATTTAAATATTGAAATTTGAAATTTTGATTTTGAAATAAGGTAAGATAAGATTTTAAAAAAGATGATTTTTTTTAAAAAGATTTGAATTTTGAAATTTAAAACTAAGATAAGATAAGATAAAAATTTTAAAATAAAAATCTGAAATTTTTTTTTGTAATTTTTGAAAAAATCAATTAAAATAAAGAGAAAAGATATTTTTGAAATTAATGAGGAAAGAGAAAAACAATACAATGACACTAAACATAGAATTTTTAGATCAAAGCAAAGAAAACAAATAAGAAAAATATTTACAATAACCAATAATAAGGCACACGTTTGCAATTCTCCGGCAACGGCGCCATTTTGACGATCGGATTTTCTATTGGTAAAGAAATTCACAAGAATATAATCGCGTTGTAAGTATATTCCTAAACCAATAGAGAATCCTTTCGTACAAAAGTTTGGTTGTCACAATTAACAAAACCCAATAAAATTTATAACCGAAGTATTCAAACCTCGGGTCGTCTTCTCAAGGAATTGCAGGGAAGTATGATTTATTATTGGTTATGGAAAATGTATCTTTTTGGGTTTTTGAAATAAGGAACAAGTAATTTAAATGGCGTGAAAAATAAATTAATAATTAGAAAAGCTCTTGGCAAGGTGTGAGAACTGGAAGTCCTATCCTAGTTATCCTTATCAATTGTGATGAGAATGGGCTTTTGCTCCCACTTGGTCAACCTCTAACTATGAAGGTATGTTAAGAAGATAAATTAATTTGATTTCTCAAGTCCTAGTCAATTCCTAAGAAAAGACTAGAGTGAGGAGAATCCAAATCAATTAGCAAAGAATTCCAATTTTCAATCAACAAGGAGTTTGATAACTCAAGTGTCTCCAATTACTCAACACAAGCTAAGAGTGTAAAAAGCTAAATTAAAATCATAAATATGAAATACCTCAAATTGCATTAAATAGAGAAATCAAATTAAACATGAGAATTCATAAACCAAGTAGAAACATCAAATAATCAACAAGGGAAAATCAATAAACTAGAGTACTAGAAGAATTAAAAGTAGCAGAGAAATCCTAATCCTAAAACCTAAGAGAGAGGAGAGAGCCTCTCTCTCTCTAGAGAACTACATCTAAAACTAAAATTGTGAATTATGAGCTTCCTCCCATGAATGGATGCATTCCCCCACTTTATAGCCTCTAATCTGTGTTTTCTGGGCCAAAAACTGGGTCAAAATAGCCCAGTTCGTACAGGTCACTGCAAAGTCACGCGGAAGCGTCGTCTACGCGTTCGCACGGATTGGGTTTTTGCCAAGTCACGCGTCCGCGTGATCCACACGTTCTCGTCGTATCGCTTCGAGGCAGCTATGGCAAATTATATATCATTGCGAAGCCCCGGATATTAGCTTTTAAAAACAACTAGAACCGCATTATTTGGATCTCTGTAGCTCATGTTATGGTCGATTTAGTACCAAGAGGTCAAACTGGACAGCTCTAGCAGTTTCTTCAGTTTCTTGTATTCCTTCCACTTTTGTATGCTTCCTTTCCATCCTCTAAGCCATTCCTGCCCTGTAACCCCTGAAATCACTTAACACACATATCAAGGCATCGATGGTAATAAGAGAGGATTAAACATAGCTAAATTAAGACCAAAGAAACATGTTTTCAATCATAACACAAAATCAGGAAGGAAAACGTAAAGCCATGCATTTTATATGAACAATTGTATGAAAGATTGATAAAATCCACTCAATTGAGCACAAGATAAACCATAAAATAGTAGTTTATCAATCTCCTCACACTTAAACATTAGCATGTCCTCATGCTAAACTCAAGAGAAGCCATAAGAGAGTGAACCAAGGCAAAAGTTATGATCGAACAAAGTTCACCAAATACCCAATATTACCAAACTTCACAATTTCCTCATTCTCTTACCATACACCTTCCAAAACCATACCAAACCATTCAAAACCCCACTTTTCATCAAGATTGACCTTTGTATCATATTACATTCAATGATACCACATTTTCTTTCACATTTTATTATCCACAATCTCAATCATAACATATACAACATATCCACCGATCATTATCATATCATCATTAATTCTTATCAACAACCCAACCATGATTTCAATTCAATACTTAACAATACTCATTCATCAACATCCATCATATCTCAACTTCATCATTTAACCACAACAACAACATCAAATTGTTATACCTCATCAACACAAACAATCATCAAAAACATAAAATTTCCAAACCTATCCTATGGGTCACTAGCCTAAGTGTCCATGAATATTATATACTACATAGAGAAAACCGAAACCATACCTTGGCCGATTCTCTATATGCGCCAAATCTCCAAATTAGGACAAACAAGCTTCCAACCACAATCCAAGCTTTCAATTCCACTCCACTAAGCACAATTAAGTTCCAAAAGCTCCCAAAGCCACAGTAATCAAACCAGATACATGTAAATCACCTCAAATCAACCTAGGGTTTCAATTAAACATAAATTCACAAGGGTTTAGTGGCTCTTACCTTCTTCTACAGATTTAATAGCAAGAATCCAAGGCTAAACATGGATTAGAGCAAACCTAAACATCCAAAATTATAAAAACTCATTTAATAAAAAACCCTATAAACCCAAAATTTTTAGGAGAGAAATTGAGAGGGATTCGAGCTTTCCTTACCAGTTTCTTATACGGGTTTTGTAGAGCTTTTCACAAGGAACGCGTAGCCACTGACGACATACAAATCGGAGCACTGTAGCTCAAGATATCGCAAGTTGAAGTGGAGAGTGAATAGTGTTTTCTCTTCCCCTCTCCCTCTTTTCTTTTCTGATGTGTGTCTGTGTGCTTAATAGAGTTGTGGCTGGTTTGGTTCACTTAATGAGCCTTTTATATGTTAGGTTTGGGCCCAACTTGGGTCTGGTCTAACCCGTTGAGGACAAGTCATCTTATGCTAGTTTTACAAGCATTTTTCATTAGTTTCATTAGGTTTTATGCACTTTCTTACACAATAAATAAGTGATTGGAGTGGAATTTCATGATTATTTTGAATCAATCAACCATCATTAATTTTACACAAAATCATAAAGTTTATGCTAGAATTAATTGATTTCATGAAAAATGCAAAGACCTTGTGAATTTGGTGAGACTTTGAATGCTTGTTTGGTTGCTTGTAGGTGAAGAAATGAAGAGAAAAGGGGATGTAATCAGTAAAGCGTTGCGTTCAAAAGGGAAGCGCCACGCTCAATAGCCAACACAGCTAGTGTTCACTTTGGAAGTGAGTGCCACGCTCACTTTCTAAACGTTTTCGTGATTTTGAACTTGGGAGAAAAGCTTTTGGCCATCCGTACAGCTAGGCAGCGCTCAACCAAAGGGTAGCACTCAAATATTGAGCGTAGCGTTCATGAAGCAAGCGCCAAAGGAGGAGTGCTCAACCAAGGAAGCACCAAATGCGCACCAAAAGAGCGCTCACTCAAGGAGTGCAGCTTTCAATAAGTGAGCGCTAGAGGAAATTGTGCACAAGAAAGGCGCACCAAAGGCAAAGTGAACGGGGCATTCACTTTCCCAACTGAACACTCCATTGGGAGCTAGCATGCACCTCCAACCCATTTTCATTCAAGGCCAAACCAAAAAGCCCACTTCAATTGCTTAATGATGGAAACATAAAGTGTATAAATAGGAGCAATTTTGATTTGAGAAGGACCTTTTACTTTTACCTTTAGCTCACTTTTAGTTTTCTTTTTAATTTTCCTTTGGAGAATTTGGGAATTGGGATCAGATCTAAGCTTGTTTTCTTTGTTCATTTTGTTTCTTCTGCAACTTCTATTTTCTGTTTTGGGTTTTGAACTCGGATTGAAGAACTCCACTGAAATTCTTCATCTGAGAATCATCTTTTACTCTTCCTGATCTGAATCTCTTCATGTCATACTTCTTTAATTTACTGCACTTTACATTTTTGGTGCACGGAATTGTGATTCACACTTTTCACAACTCGGGTACTACTAACCAGCAAGTACACTGGGTCGTCCAAGTAATACCTTACGTGAGTAAGGGTCGATCCCACGGAGATTGCCGGCTTGAAGCAAGCTATGGTTATCCTGTAACTCTTAGTCAGGATATTAGTGATAAAAATGATTTCGTTCGTAAAAAGTAAAAGAGCATGAAATTAATGATACTTGTTGTTCAGTAATGGAGAACAGGTTGACATTCAGAGATGCTCTGTCTTCTGAATTTCTGCTTTCCTACTGTCTTCTTCTCCAAACACACATGGTTCCTTCTATGGCAAGCTATATGTTGGTGGATCACCATTGTCAATGGCTACCATCCATCCTCTCAGTGAAAATAGTCCAGGTACGGTTTCTGTACGGCTAATCAACTGTCGGATCTCTCGTCTCGGATGAAAAATACTAGGCACAGCTACCGCACGGCTAATCATCTGTCGGTTCTCACTTGTGTCGGAATAGGATCTCTCTATCCTTTTTCACACTATCACTGCGCCCAACATTCGTGAGTTTGAAGCTCGTCACAGTCATTCCGTCTCAGATCCTACTCAGAATACCACAAACAAGGTTTAGACTTTATGGATCTCAGGAATGCTGCCAATTAGTTCTAGCCTCTACCACGAAGGTTTTGATCTCATGAGTTTGAATGCTCTGTTGTTAGGAGATGCAAGTCAAACTCATGGATTAGAAACCCAAGAGATACGCACTCAAGCTGTCGCCCAATGACTATGTTGAGGTCAGATAGAACGGAAGTAGTTGTCAAGCACGCGTTCATAAATTTGAGAATGATAATGAGTGTCAAGGATCATTATATTCTTCATATTGAAGCACGAGTGAATATCTTAGAACAGAAACAAGCGTGATTGAATAGAAAACAATAGTAATTGCATTAATCCATTGAAACACAGCAGAGCTCCTCACCCCCACCTATGGGATTTAGAGACTCATGCTGTAGAAGATACAATATGAGATGTAAAATGTCATAAGTTACAAAATGAATCTCTAAAAGTAGTTTTTATACTAAACTAGTAACCTAGGTTTACAGAAAATGAGTAACTAAGTGTAGATAGTGCAGAAATCCACGTCTGGGGCCCACTTGGTGAGTGTTTGGGCTGAGTTTTGAAGCTTCCACATGCATAGGCCATTCTTGGAGTTAAACGCCAGCTTGGATGCCAGTTTGGGCGTTTAACACCAATTTTGGTGTCAGTTCTGGCGTTTTACGCCAGAAAAGGGTCTCTAGCTGGCGTTTAATGCCAATTTAGGTCATCAAATCTCGGGCAAAGTATGAACTATTATACATTGATGGAAAGCCCAAGATGTTAGCTTTCCAGCCCAATTGAGAACACGCCAATTAGACGTTTTTAGCTCCAGAAAAACACATTTGAGTGCAGGGAGGTCAGAATCCAACAGCACCTACAGTCCTTTCTCAGCCTCTGAAGCAGATTTTTGCTCAGGTCCCTCAATTTCAGCCAGAAAATACTTGAAATTATAGAAAAACACACAAACTCATAGTAAAGTCCAGAAACATGATTTTTGCATAAAAACTAATAAAAATATAATAAAAAGTAACTAAAATATACTAAAAACTACCTAAAAACAATGCCAAAAAGCATATAAATTATCCGCTCATCACAACACAAAACATAAATTGTTGCTTGTCCCCAAGCAACCAAAAACAAAATAAGATAAAAATAAGAGAAAATACAATAAGTTTCAAAAATATCAATGAAGATTAGTTTTAATTAGATGAGCGGGACTAGTAGCTTTTTGCCTCTGAATAATTTTGGCATCTCTCTATCCATTGGAGTTCAGAATTGTTGGCCTCTTTAGGAACTCAGAAATACAAATAATGTTATTGATTTTCCTAGTTATGTTCTTTTTTATTCTTGAACACAGCTACTTTATGAGTCTTGGCCATGACCCTTAGCATTTTGTTTTCCAGTATTACCACCAGATACATAAATGCCACGGACACATAACTGGGTGAACCTTTTCAGATTGTGACTCAGCTTTGCTAGAGTCCCTAGTTAGAGGTGTCCAGAGTTCTTAAGCACACTCTTTTGCTTTGGATCACGACTTTAACCACTCAGTCCCAAGCTTTTCACTTGGACCTTCATGACACAAGCACATGGTTAGGGACAGCTTGATTTAGCCGCTTAGGCCAGGATTTTATTCCTTTGGTCCCTCCTATCCATTGATGCTCAAAGCCATGGATCCATTTTACCCTTGCCTTTTAGTTTAAAGGGTTACTGGCTTTTTTCTCTTGCTTTTTCTTTTTCTTTCTTTTTTTCTTTATTTTTCACATTTTTTTTGCAAGCTTTTGCTTTTCACTGCTTTTTCTTGCTTCAAGAATCAGTTTTATGATTTTTCAGATCACCAATAACATGTATCCTTTTTCATTATTCTTTCAAGAGTCAACTTTTCTTAATTCCAAGTTTAAACATGCATTGTTCAAGCATTCATTTAGAAAACAAAAAGTATTGCCACCACATCAAAATAATTAAACTATTTTCAAGATAGAATTCAAAATTCATGTACTTTTTTTCTTTTTCAGAAAACATTTTTTGTTTAAGAAAGGTGAAAGATTCATGGAACATTCATAGCTTTAAGACATAGACACTAAACACTAATGATCATGTAATAAAAATAAGACTTAGACAGAAAATAAACATAAAAACAAACAAATAACAATAAAAGCAAGGAAATTAAGGAGTGGGTCCACCTTAGTGACGGCGGCTACTTCTTCCTCTTGATGGTCCAATGGAGTGCTTGAGCTCCTCTAGTTTGCTCCATCCTCTTTCTTAGTGATGGGCTTTGGTGATGAATTTCTCCATCTCCTAAGGTTCGGAGGCAGAAGAAATTGCCTTCCCTTTCCTCTTTCTAGAGGATTCTCTGACTTTGGGTGCCATAAGTGGTAATGGAAAGCAAAAAGCAGAACTTTTCCACACCAAACTTAAAATCTTTGCTCGTCCTCGAGCAAAATAAGATAGAAAGGAGTAGAAGAAGAATGAGGTACTTGATGAGCGGATAATTTATACGCTTTTTGGCATTGTTTTTAGTATGTTTTTGGTAGTTTGAACTGAGTTTTTAGTATATTTTTATTAGTTTTTAGTTAAAATTCACTTTTCTGGACTTTACTATGAGTTTGTATGTTTTTCTGTGATTTCAGGTATTTTCTGGCTGAAATTGAGGGATCTGAGCAAAAATCTGATTCAGAGACTGAAAAGGACTGCAGATGCTGTTGGATTCTGACCTCCCTGCACTCGAAGTGGATTTTCTGGAGCTACAGAAGCCCAATTGGCGCGCTCTCAACGGCGTTGGAAAGTAGACATCCTGGGCTTTCCAGCAATATATGATAGTCCATACTTTGCTCAAGATTTGATGGCCCAAACCGGCGCTCAAAGTCACCCTCAGAAATCCCAGCGTTAAACGCCGGAACTGGCACCTAAATGGGAGTTAAACGCCCAAACTGGCATAAAAGCTGGCGTTTAACTCCAAGAAGAGTCTCTACACGAAAATGCTTCATTGCTCAGCCCAAGCACACACCAAGTGGGCCCGGAAGTGGATTTTTATGTCATTTACTCATCTCTGTACACCCTAGGCTACTAGTTTTCTATAAGTAGGACCTTTTACTATTGTATTTTCATCTTGAGATCTTTGAATCTTTTGATCATTGGGAGGCTGGCCTCACGGCCATGCCTAGACCTTGTTCTTATGTATTTTCAACGGTGGAGTTTCTACACACCATAGATTAAGGTGTGGAGCTCTGCTGTACCTCGAGTATTAATGCAATTACTATTGTTCTTCTATTCAATTCCGCTTGTTCTTGTTCCAAGATATCACTTGTTCTTCAACTTGATGAATGTGATGATCCGTGACACTCATCATCATTCTCACTTATGAACAAAGTGACTGACAACCACTCTTGTTCTACAAGCATACGAGGCTCTAGTGAATATCTCTTGGATTCTTTAACCGGAATCTTCGTGGTATAGGCAAGAACTGATGGCGGCATTCAAGAGAATCCGGAAGGTCTAACCTTGTCTGTGGTATTCTGAGTAGGATTCAATGATTGAATGACTGTGACGTGCTTCAAACTCCTAGCAGGTGCGGCGTTAGTGACAGACGCAAAAGGATCGATGGATTTTATTCCGGCCTGACCGAGAACCGACAGCTGATTAGCCATATGCTGTGACAGAGCATGGGAACATTTTCACTGAGAGGATGGGAGGTAGCCACTGACAACGGTGAAACCCTACACGAGCTTGCCATGGAAAGGAGTAAGAAGGATTGGATGAAGACTGTAGGAAAGCAGAGAGACGGAAGGGAAGGCATCTTCATACGCTTATCTGAAGCTCTCATCAATGATATACATAAGTATCTCTATCTTTATCTTTATGCTTTATTCATCATCTATACCCATTTGAGTCTGCCTGACTGAGATTTACAAGGTGACCATAGCTTGCTTCATACCAACAATCTCCGTGGGATCGACCCTTACTCACGTAAGGTATTACTTGGACGACCCAGTGCACTTGCTGGTTAGTTGTGCAAAGTTGTGTAGTGAATCACAATTTTGCGCTCCAAGTTTTTGGCACCGTTGCCGGGGATTGTTTGAGTATGGACAACTGACGGTTCATCTTGTTGCTTAGATTAGGTATTATTTTTCTTCAGAGTTCTTAAGAATGAATTCTAGTGTTTCAAGGTGATGTTCTTATCATCACCAAAGCTGATTGATCTTCATCAATTTAGCTCTTGAATGCAATGTCCTGCTGAAGCTTAGCTAGCTATGTCTAATTCCTTTAGACTAAAGCTTTAGACTAACATTGCATGATTCCTGGAATTCTCATTAAGAATTTTGATATCTTTTTCCACTTAATTTTCGAAAATCACAAAAAAAAAAAATTTCACAACATCATAAAAACCAAAAATATTTGATGTTTCTTGCTTGAGTCTAGTGTCTCATCTTAAGTTTGGTGTCAATTGCATACATTCATTCATGTGTCTTAAGGACCTTCAAGTAATTCTTGATGATTTCTTACTCTGATCTTTGAATTCTTTTGACTTGAGTGTTTATGTGTCTCATATAGTGTCAGTAGTATACAAACTGCTAAGTTTGGTGTCTTGCATGCATGGTTATTTGATTCTTGTTGCATTTTGATTATAAAAAAATCCAAAAATATTTTTAATTTGTGTCTTCTCAAGTCAATAATACAAAGAATTGAAGATTCAGAACATACTGCAGAGGAATTATACAGAAAAAGCTGGGCGTTCAAAACGCCCAGTGAAGAAGGACAGACTGGCGTTTAAACGCCAGCCAGGGCACCTGGTTGGGCGTTTAACGCCCAAAGAGGTAGCATTTTGGGCGTTAAATGCCAGAATGGATACCATTCTGGGCGTTTAACGCCAGGATGGCACTAGGGGGAAGATTTTGTTTTCAAAATCAATTTTTTTTCAAGTTTTCAAAGTTTTTCAAAATCAAATCTTTTTCAAATCATATCTTTTCAATCAAATGTTTTCAAAATCAATTTTTTTTCCTTTTTCAAAGATACTTACTAACAATTAATGATTTGATTGAACATCTCAAGTTTGTTGCCTTTTCTGTTGAGAAAGGTTTAATGTTCAAATCATATCTTTTCTTGTTAGGCAAGTCATTAATTTTTAAAATCAAATCTTTTTAAAATTGTTTTCAAATCAAATCTTTTTAAATCATATCTTCTCAATCACATTTTTTTAAAACCAATCATATCTTCTCAATCACATCTTTTTCAAAATAAGTTTTCAATCAAATCTTTTTAATTTCTAATTTCAAAATCTTTTTCAAAAATCACTTGATTTCTTTTCCACTTTGAATTTTCGAAAATTATCAATCAATTTTTCAAAATGTTTTTGACATCTTTTTAATTAATTTTCAAAAATTCTCTTCCCTTCTTCCCACATCCTTCTATTTATGGAGTACTACTCCTTCTTAATGCACAATTCGAACTCTATCTAATCAAGTTCGAATTCTTCTACCTCCTTCTTCTATTTTTCTTTTCCTCTGACACCTCAAGGAATCTCTATACTGTAACATAGAGGATTCCACATTTTCTTGTTCTCTTCTCTTTCATATGAGCAGGAGCAAAGACAAAGGCATTCTTGTTAAAGCTGACCCTGAACCTGAAAGGACCTTGAAGCAAAAGCTAAGAGAAGCTAAGGCACAACTCTCTGTAGAGGACCTAACCGAATTCTTCAAAGAAGAAGAACCTATGGCAGCCGAAAACAACAACAATGCCAACAATGCAAGGAAGGTGCTGGGTGACTTTACTGCACCTACTCCCAACTTCTATGGGAGAAGCATCTCTATCCCTGCCATTGGAGCAAACAACTTTGAGCTTAAGCCTCAATTAGTTTCTCTAATGCAACAGAATTGCAAGTTCCATGGACTTCCAATGGAAGATCCTCATCAGTTTTTAGCTGAGTTCTTGCAAATCTGTGACACAGTCAAGACTAATGGGGTTGACCCTGAGGTCTACAGACTGATGCTATTCCCTTTTGCTGTAAGAGACAGAGCTAGAATATGGTTGGACTCACAACCTAAATATAGCCTGGACTCTTGGGAAAAGCTAGTCAATGCCTTCTTGGCAAAGTTCTTTCCACCTCAAAAATGGAGTAAGCTTAGAGTGGAAGTCCAAACCTTCAGACAAAAGGATGGAGAATCCCTCTATGAAGCTTGGGAAAGATACAAACAATTAATCAGAAAATGTCCCTCAGACATGCTTTCTGAATGGAGCATCATAGGTATTTTCTATGATGGTCTCTCTGAACTATCCAAGATGTCTTTGGATAGCTCTGCTGGAGGATCTCTTCATCTGAAGAAGACGCCTACAGAAGCTCAAGAGCTCATTGAAATGGTTGCAAATAACCAATTCATGTACACTTCTGAAAGGAATCCTGTGAACAATGGGACAAGTCAGAAGAAAGGAGTTCTTGAGATTGACACTCTGAATGCCATTTTGGCTCAGAACAAGATATTGACTCAACAAGTCAATTTGATTTCTCAAAGTCTGTCTGGAATGCAAAATGCACCTGGCAGTACTAAGGATGCTTCATCTGAGGAAGAAGCTTATGATCCTGAGAACCCTTCAATGGAAGAGGTGAATTACCTAGGAGAACCCTATGGAAACACCTATAATTCTTCATGGAGAAATCACCCAAATTTCTCATGGAAGAATCAAGAGAAACCTCAACAAGGTTTCAACAACAACAATGGTGGAAGAAACAGGTTTAGCAATGGCAAGCCTTTTCCATCATCTTCTCAGCAACAGACAGAGAATCCTAAGCAGAACCCCTCTGACTTAGCAACCATGGTCTCTGATCTAATCAAAACCACTCAAAGTTTCATGACTGAAACAAGGTCTTCCATTAGGAATTTGGAGGCACAAGTGGGACAGCTGAGCAAGAAAGTTACTGAACTCCCTCCTAGTACTCTCCCAAGTAATACAGAAGAAAACCCAAAAGGAGAGTGCAAAGCCATAACCATGGCCGAATCTGGAGAGGAAAGAGGGGAAGAGGACGCCACTGAGGAAGACCTCAATGGGCGTGCACCAACCTCCTCTGAGTTCCCCAATGAGGAACCATGGGAATCTGAGGCTCAAAATGAGACCATAGAGATTCCATTGGACTTACTTCTGCCTTTCATGAGCTCTGATGAGTATTCCTCCTCTGAAGAGGATGAGTATGTCACTGAAGAGCAAGTTGCTAAATACCTTGGAGCAATCATGAAGCTAAATGACAAGTTATTTGGAAATGAGACTTGGGAGGATGAACCTCCTTTGCTCACCAAAGAACTGGATGACTTGTCTAGGCAGAAATTACCTCAAAAGGGACAAGATCCTGGGAAGTTTTCCATACCTTGTACCATAGGCACCATGACCTTCAAGAAGGCCCTGTGTGACTTAGGGTCAAGTGTGAACCTCATGCCTCTCTCTGTAATGGAGAAGCTAGGGATCTTTGAGGTACAAGCTGCAAGAATCTCACTAGAGATGGCAGACAACTCAAGAAAACAAGCTCATGGACTTGTAGAGAATGTTTTGGTAAAAGTTGAAGACCATTACATCCCTACTGATTTCATAGTCCTAGAGACTGGGAAGTGCATGGATGAATCCATCATCCTTGTCAGACCCTTCCTAGCCACAGCAAAGGCTGTGATTGATGTTGATGGAGGTGAACTGATCATTCAAGTGAATGAAAAATCCTATGTGTTTAAGGCTCAAGGATATCCCTCTGTCATCATAGAGAGGAAGCATGAAAAGCTTCTCTCTAATCAGAGTCAAACAGAGCCCCCACAGTCAAACTCTAAGTTTGGTGTTGGGAGGCCACAACCAAACTCTAAGTTTGGTGTTGAACCCCCACATTCAAACTCTAAGTTTAGTGTTGGGAGGTTCCAACATTGCTCTGAGTATCTGTGAGGCTCTATGAGAGCCCTCTGTCAAGCTACTGACATTAAAGAAGCGCTTGTTGGGAGGCAACCCAATGATTATATTTTATTTATTTTCTTTTGTTATTTTATGTTTTTTTTGTAGGTTGATGATCATAAGAAGTCACAAAATCCATTGAAAAAGCAAAAACAGAATGAAAAACAGGAAGAAAAACAGCACACCCTGGAGGAAGAATTCACTGGCGTTTAAACGCCAGTGAGGCTAGCAGTTGGGCGTTTAACGCCCAGTCTGGCACCATTCTGGGCGTTTAACGCCAGAAAGGGGCACCAGACTGGCGTTAAACGCCAGAAAAGGGCAAGAACCTGGCGTTAAACGCCAGAAAGGGGCACCAGCCCGGCGTTTAACGCCAGAATTGGCTCAAAACGTGATTTTGAATGCCATCTGGTGCAGGGATGACTTTTCCTTGACACCACAGGATCTGTGGACCCCACAAGATCCCCACCAACCCCACCATTCTCTCTCTCTTCTTCACCCATTCACCAATCACCTCAACACCCCTATATAAACCCTTCTTCACCCCTTCATCTTCACACAACCTAAACACCACTTCTCCCCCTCTCTTTGGCCGAACACAAAGCCACTCCCTTCCTCCTCATTTCTTCTTCTTCTACTCTCTTCTTTCTTCTTTTGCTCGAGGACGAGCAAACCTTTTAAGTTTGGTGTGGTAAAAGCATTGCTTTTTGTTTTTCCATAACCATTTATGGCATCCAAGGCCGGAGAAACCTCTAGAAAGAGGAAAGGGAAGGCAAAAGCTTCCACTTCCGAGTCATGGGAGATGGAGAGATTCACCTCAAGGGATGCACTTTCCTCCACAAGACTATTGGGAGCAAATCAACACCTCCCTAGGAGAATTGAGTTCCAACATGGGACAACTAAGGGTGGAGCACCAAGAACACTCCATTCTCCCCCATGAAATTAGAGAAGATCAAAGAATCATGAGAGAGGAGCAACAAAGACAAGGAAGAGACATTGAGGAGCTCAAGCACTCCATAAGATCTTCAAGAGGAAGAACAAGCCGCCATCACTAAGGTGGACCCGTTCTTTAATCTCCTTGTTCTTTATTTTTCTGTTTTTCGAAAGTTCTATGCTTATGTTTATCTATGTTTGTGTCTTATGATCATTAGTGTCTTAGTGTCTATGCCTTAAAGTTATGAATATGAATCCATCACCTTTCTTAAATGAAAACTGTTTTTATCACAAAAGAACAAGAAGTACAGGATTTCGAATTCATCTTTAAAACTAGCTTAATTAGATTGATGTGGTGACAATACTTTTTGTTTTCTGAATGTATGCTTAAACAGTGCATATGTCTTTTGAATTTGTGGTTCATGAATGTTAAAATTGTTGGCTCTTGAAAGAATGATGAAAAAGGAGACATGTTACTGAGGATCTGAAAAATCATAAAAATGATTCTTGAAGCAAGAAAAAGCAGTGAATACAAAAAAAAAAAAGATAAAGAGAAAAACGAAAAAAAAAGGGGAGAAAGAGAAAAAGAAAGAAAGAAGAAAAAAAGAAATAAAAGTTGTGATCCAAGGCAAAAAGAGTGTGCTTAAGAACCCTGGACACCTCTAATTGGAGACTCTAGCAAAGCTGAGTCACAATCTGAAAAGGTTCACCCAATTATGTGTCTGTGGCATGTATGTATCCGGTGGTAATACTGGAAGACAGAGTGCTTTGGGCCACAGCCAAGACTCAATAAGTAGCTGTGTTCAAGAATCATCATACTTAACTAGGAGAATCAATAACACTATCTGGATTCTGAGTTCCTAAAGAAGCCAATCATTCTGAATTTCAAAGGATAAAGTGAGATGCCAAAACTGTTCGGAGGCAAAAAGCTACTAGTCCCGCTCATCTAATTTGGAGCTAAGTTTCATTGATAATTTGGAGTCTATAGTATATTCTCTTCTTTTTATCTTATTTGATTTTCAGTTGCTTGAGGACAAGCAACAATTTAAGTTTGGTGTTGTGATGAGCGGATAATTTATACGCTTTTTGGCATTGTTTTTAGTATGTTTTTGGTAGTTTGAACTGAGTTTTTAGTATATTTTTATTAGTTTTTAGTTAAAATTCACTTTTTTGGACTTTACTATGAGTTTGTGTGTTTTTCTGTGATTTCAAGTATTTTCTGGCTGAAATTGAGGGATCTGAGCAAAAATCTGATTCAGAGACTGAAAAGGACTGCAGATGCTGTTGGATTCTGACCTCCCTGCACTCGAAGTAGATTTTCTGGAGCTACAGAAGCCCAATTGGCGCGCTCTCAACGGCGTTGGAAAGTAGACATCCTGGGCTTTCCAGCAATATATGATAGTCCATACTTTGCCCAAGATTTGATGGCCCAAACCGGCGTTCAAAGTCACCCTCAGAAATCCCAGCGTTAAACGCCGGAACTGGCACCTAAATGGGAGTTAAACGCCCAAACTGGCATAAAAGCTGGCGTTTAACTCCAAGAAGAGTCTCTACACGAAAATGCTTCATTGCTCAGCCCAAGCACACACCAAGTGGGCCCGGAAGTGGATTTTTATGTCATTTACTCATCTCTGTACACCCTAGGCTACTAGTTTTCTATAAGTAGGACCTTTTACTATTGTATTTTCATCTTGAGATCTTTGAATCTTTTGATCATTGGGAGGCTGGCCTCACGGCCATGCCTAGACCTTGTTCTTATGTATTTTCAACGGTGGAGTTTCTACACACCATAGATTAAGGTGTGGAGCTCTGCTGTACCTCGAGTATTAATGCAATTACTATTGTTCTTCTATTCAATTCCGCTTGTTCTTGTTCCAAGATATCACTTGTTCTTCAACTTGATGAATGTGATGATCCGTGACACTCATCATCATTCTCACTTATGAACAAAGTGACTGACAACCACTCTTGTTCTACAAGCATACGAGGCTCTAGTGAATATCTCTTGGATTCTTTAACCGGAATCTTCGTGGTATAGGCAAGAACTGATGGCGGCATTCAAGAGAATCCGGAAGGTCTAACCTTGTCTGTGGTATTCTGAGTAGGATTCAATGATTGAATGACTGTGACGTGCTTCAAACTCCTAGCAGGCGAGGCGTTAGTGACAGACACAAAAGGATCGATGGATTTTATTCCGGCCTGACCGAGAACCGACAGCTGATTAGGCATATGCTGTGACAGAGCATGGGAACATTTTCACTGAGAGGATGGGAGGTAGCCACTGACAACGGTGAAACCCTACACGAGCTTGCCATGGAAAGGAGTAAGAAGGATTGGATGAAGACTGTAGGAAAGCAGAGAGACGGAAGGGAAGGCATCTTCATACGCTTATCTGAAGCTCTCATCAATGATATACATAAGTATCTCTATCTTTATCTTTATGCTTTATTCATCATCTATACCCATTTGAGTCTGCCTGACTGAGATTTACAAGGTGACCATAGCTTGCTTCATACCAACAATCTCCGTGGGATCGACCCTTACTCACGTAAGGTATTACTTGGACGACCCAGTGCACTTGCTGGTTAGTTGTGCAAAGTTGTGTAGTGAATCACAATTTCGCGCACCAGTACTTAATTTTGAAAAACTTGTTAATGTTAAAAAAAATTGAAAGGATTTGAAAAGAATTTGAGAAGATATGTAAGTTTGGAAAAACATAAGGACAAGAATTAAAAAGAATTAAAAGGATTATTAGTTTTTGAAAATAGAAATTGAAAGATGAACATTTGAAATATTTTTTATGCAAAAAAATTATGAATTAAAACATGAAAATTCGAAAAAAAAAATTGAATTGGAAACTGTTCCGAGGGTTACCTGAAACTGTAGGTCGATCTTGGACGAGATCTTCTGTACCAATCGGAGCTGTTGTGTCCGATTTGTTGGACTTGGTGATGGTGTTAATCCTTCGTCACCGGAGGGTGGTGGTACCTACAAGGGACTCCGATGCTTAAGTTAGCAAGGGTATTGATGAGCGGATAATTTATACGCTTTTTGGCATTGTTTTTATATAGTTTTTAGTAAGTTTGAGCTACTTTTAGGGATGTTTTCATAAGTTTTTATGTTAAATTCACATTTCTGGACTTTACTATGAGTTTGTGTGTTTTTCTGTGATTTCAGGTAAATTCTGACTGAAATTGAGGGATTTGAGCAAAACTCTGAAAAAGGCTGACAAAAGGACTGCTGATGCTGTTGGATTCTGACCTCCCTGCACTCGAAATGGATTTTCTGGAGCTACAGAACTCCAATTGGCGCGCTCTCAACGGCGTTGGAAAGTAGACATCCAGGGCTTTCCAGCAATATATAATAGTCCATACTTTATTCGAAGAATGACGACGCAAACTGGCGTTGAACGCCAAGTACACGCTCCTTTCTGGAGTTAAACGCCAGAAAAACGTCATAATCCGGAGTTGAACGCCCAAAGCACATCATAACTCGAAATTCAACTCCAAGAGGAGCCTCTGCTCGTGGATAAATCAAGCTCAGCCCAAGCACACACCAAGTGGGCCCCGGAAGTGGATTTATGCATCAATTACTTACTCATGTAAACCCTAGGAGCTAGTTTATTATAAATAGGATGATTTACTAATGTATCAATCATCTTTTGATCTCAGTTTTATTTTATTCTTCATCTTAGGAGATCATTGATCACGTTTAGGGGGCTGGCCATTCGGCCATGCCTGAACCTTCTTTTACTTATGTATTTTCAACGGTGGAGTTTCTGCACACCATAGATTAAGGGTGTGGAGCTCTGCTGTACCTCAAAGATTAATGAAGTTCTATTTTCTTTTATTCAATTCTCTATCTTATTCTTATTCCAAGATATTCATTCGTACTCAAGAACATGATGAATGTGATGAGCTAATAACTCTCATCATCATTCTCACTTATGAACGCGCGTGATTGACAACCACTTCCGTTCTGCGTGTAACAAGGCTTGAATGTATATCTCTTAGGTTCCCCAACAGAATCTTCGTGGTATAAGCTAGATAGATGGCGGCATTCATCTAGATCCGGAAAGTCCAACCTTGTCTGTGGTGTTCCGAGTAGGATCCTGGGAATCCGGAAAGTCTCACCTTGTCTGTGGTATTCCGAGTAGGATTCCGTTCATGAATGACTGTGACGTGCTTCAAACTTTAACCTGCTGGGCGTTAGTGACAAACGCAAAAGAGGGATTCTATTCCAGTAGGAGCGGGAACCAACCGGTGATTGGCCGTACTGTGACAGAGTGCGTGCATAGCTTTCACTGCGAGGATGGGATGTAGCTATCAACCATGGGTGATGCCTCCAGACTGGTTAGCTGTGCGAGTGACAGCCGTGCAGGTTATTTCCCCGAGAGGAATGAAAGTAGCCACAGCTGATAGTGAACCCCTATACAAAGCTTGCCATGGAGAGGAGTAAGAAGGATTGGGTAGAAGGAATAGGAGAGCAGGCGTCCTAGAGCTCTACAGCACCTCCATTCCGCTTATCTGAAATTCCTACCAATGAATCTGCATAAGTATCTCTATCCCTTTTATTATTCCTTTTTATTAGAACAATCAAATTATCACTATTACAAATGTTCAATCCGCCTAACTGAGATTTGCAAGGTGACCATAGCTTGCTTCATACCAACAATCTCTGTGGATTCGACCCTTACTCACGTAAGGTATTACTTGGACGACCCAGTACACTTGCTGGTTAGTTGAACGGAGTTGTGATTTCACTCGTGCCAATTTCAATTTCTATATAAGTACTACTCAAAGAATACATTGATCACAATTTCGTCCACCAAGTTTTTGGCGCCGTTGCCGGGGATTGTTCGAGTTTGAAGCCAGCTATTATTCAAGATTCCGGCAACATCACCAAGTTTTTGGCGCCGTTGCCGGGGATTGTTCGAGTATGGACAACTGACGGTTCATCTTGTTGCTCAGATTAGGTAATTTTCTTTTCAAAAATCTTTTTCAAAATTTTTCTTTTTATTTTTCGTTTTTCAAAACATTATTTTCGAAAAAAATTAATAAAAATACAAAAAAATCATAAAATCATAAAAATCAAAAATATTTTGTGTTTCTTGTTTGAGTCTTGAGTCAATTTTTAAGTTTGGTGTCAATTGCATGCTTTTAAAATTTTTCTTGCATTTTTTCGAAAATTCCATGCATTCATAGTGTTCTTCATGATCTTCAAGTTGTTCTTGATAAGTCTTCTTGTTTGATCTTGATGACTTCTTGTTTTGTGTCTTTTCTTGTTTTTCATGTGCATTTTTGCATTCATATTTTCCATGCATTAAAAATTTCTAAGTTTGGTGTCTTGCATGTTTTCTTTGCATCAAAAATTTTTGAAAAATATGTTCTTGATGTTCATCATGATCTTCAAAGTGTTCTTGGTGTTCATCTTGACATTCATAGCATTCTTGCATGCATCTTATGTCTTGATCCAAAATTTTCATGTTTTGGGTCATTTTTGTGTTTTTCTTTAAAAATTTAAAAATCAAAAATATCTTTTCCTTATTTTCCTCCAAATTTTCGAAATTTTGGGTTGACTTGGTCAAAAATTTTCAAAATTAGTTGTTTCTTACAAGTCAAGTCAAAATTTCAATTTTAAAAATCTTATCTTTTCAAAATCTTTTTCAAAATCATATCTTTCTCAAAATTTTTTATTTATTTTCGAAAATTTCAAAAATATTTTTCAAAATATTTTCAAAATCTTTTTCTTATCTTTATATGTAATTTTCGAAAATTAGCTAACAATTAATGTGATTGGTTCAAAAATTTGAAGTTTGTTACTTTCTTGTTAAGAAAGGTTCAATCTTTAAGTTCTAGAATCTTATCTTGTAGTTTCTTGTTAGTTAAGTCATCTTAAAAATCAAATCTTTTTCAAAATATCTTTTCTTAAAAATCTTTTTATCTTTTATCTTATCTTTTTCAAAAAAAATTTTTTATCTTTTTCAAAATTTGATTTTAAAATATCTTATCTAACTTACTATCTTCTTATCTTTTTCAATTTTGATTTCAAATCTTTTTCAATCAACTAACTAACTTGTTGTTTGTTTCTTATCTTTTTCAAAACTACCTAACTACTTTTCCCTCCTCTATTTTCGAAAATATTTCTTCCCTTTTTCAAAAATTCTTTTTAATTAATTAATTGTTTTAAATTTTAATTTTAATTTTATTTTATCTCTAATTTTCGAAAATCACTAACTCCTTTTCAAAAATTGTTTTCGAATTCTCTCTTCTCTTTTCTTCCTCTATTTAATTATTTAATTACTAACACTTCTCTTCACCCCTCTTCATCAAAAATCCGAATCCATTCCTCTTCTTCTACCCCTTTCTTTTTCTACTAACATAAAGGAATCTCTATACTGTGACATAGAGGATTCCTTCTTTCTTTTTTTTGTGTTCCCTTTTCTTTCATATGAGCAGAAACAGGGACAAAGGCACTCTTGTTGAAGTTGATCCAGAACCTGAAAGGACTCTGAAGAGAAAATTAAAAGAAGCTAAATTACAACAATCCAGAAGCAACCTTTTAGAAAATTTCGAACAAGAGGAAGAGATGGCCGAAAATAATAATGATAATGCAAGGAGAATGCTTGGTGACTTCACAAAGCCAACATCCAAGTTTGATGGAAGAAGCATCTCCATTCCTGCCATTGGAGCCAATAACTTTGAGCTTAAGCCTCAACTAGTTGCATTAATGCAACAAAACTGCAAGTTTTATGGACTTCCATCTGAAGATCCTTATCAGTTTTTAACTGAGTTCTTGCAGATCTGTGACACTGTAAAGACAAATGGAGTTAATCCTGAAGTCTACAGACTCTTGCTTTTCCCTTTTGCTGTAAGAGACAGAGCTAGAGTATGGTTGGATTCACAACCCAAGGATAGCCTGGACTCATGGGATAAGCTTGTCACTGCATTCTTAGACAAGTTCTTTCCTCCTCAAAAGCTGAGCAAGCTGAGAGTGGATGTTCAAACCTTCAAACAAAAAGATGGTGAATCCCTCTATGAAGCTTGGGAAAGATACAAGCAGCTGACCAAGAGATGTCCATCTGACATGTTTTCAGAATGGACCATATTAGATATATTCTATTATGGTCTCTCTGAATTTTCGAAAATGTCACTGGATCATTCTGCAGGTGGATCTATTCACCTGAAGAAAACGCCTGAAGAGGCTCAAGAACTCATTGACATGGTTGCAAACAACCAGTTTATGTACACCTCTGAGAGGAATTCCGTGAATAATGGGGTACCTCAGAAGAAAGGAGTTCTTGAAATTGATGCTCTGAATGCCATATTGGCTCAGAACAAAATGTTGACTCAACAGGTCAACATGATCTCTCAAAATCTGAATGGATTGCAACATGCATCCAACAGTACTAGAGAGGTAGCTTCTGAAGAAGCTTATGATCCTGAGAACCCTGCCATGGCAGAGGTTAATTACTTAGGTGAACCTTATGGAAACACCTATAACTCATCATGGAGAAATCATCCAAATTTCTCCTGGAAGGATCAACAAAAACCTCAACAAGGTTTTAACAATGGTGGACGCAACAGGCTGAATAATAGTAAGCCATATCCATCATCTTCTCAGCAACAGACAGAGAACTCTGAACAAAATACTGCTAATTTAGCCAATATAATCTCTGATCTGTCAAAAGCCACTTTCAGTTTCATGAATGAAACAAGATCCTCCATTAGAAATTTGGAGGCACAAGTGGGCCAGCTGAGTAAGAAAGTCATTGACACTCCTCCCAGTACTCTCCCAAGTAATACAGAAGAGAATCCAAAAGGAGAGTGCAAGGCCATTGATTTAATCAAAGTGGCCGAATGCACTAAGGAGGAGGAGGACGAAAATCCCAGTGAGGAAGACCTCCTGGGACGTTCCTCAATCAAGAAGGAGTTTCCTATTAAGGATCCTGAGGAATCTGAGGCTCATCTAGAGACCATAGAGATTCCTTTAAATCTCCTTCTGCCATTCATGGGCTCTGAAGAACATTCATCCTCTGAAGAGGATGAAGATGTGACTGGAGAGCAAGTTGCTCAATACTTAGGAGCTATCATGAAGCTGAATGCCAAGCTGTTTGGTAATGAGACTTGGGAAAGTGAACCTCCCTTGCTCATTCATGAACTAGATACTTGGATTCAGAAGACTCTACCTCAAAAGAAACAAGATCCTGGCAAATTCTCAATACCTTGCACCATTGGCACCTTGAGCTTTGAGAAAGCTCTATGTGATCTGGGATCAGGAATAAATCTCATGCCACTCTCTGTAATGGAGAAGCTAGGGATCATTGAGGTACAACCTGCCTTGTTCTCATTACAATTGGCAGACAAGTCTATAAGACAAGCTTATGGAATAGTGGAGGACGTTCTAGTAAAGGTTGAAGGCCTTTACATCCCTACTGATTTCATAATCCTAGACACTAGGAAGGAAGATGATGAATGCATCATCCTAGGAAGACCTTTCCTAGCCACAGCAGAAGCTGTGATAGATGTCAACAGAGGTGAGTTAGTCCTTCAATTGAATGGGGACTACCTTGTGTTTCAGGCACATGGCCATCCTTCTGTGACAAAAGGGAGTAAGCATGAAGAGCTTCTCTCAGTTCAGAGTCAAGAAGAGCCCACACAGTCAAACTCTAAGTTTGGTGTTGTGAGGCCACAACCAAACTCTAAGTTTGGTGTCCAAACCCCATATCCAAACTCTAAGTTTGGTGTTGGGACTATACACTAACATTGACCTGATCACCTTGTGGCTCCATGAGAGCCACTGTCAAGCTATTGACATTAAAGAAGCGCTTGTTGGGAGGCAACCCAATTTTATTTATCTAATTTTATTTTATTTTATTTTGGTGTTATTTTTGTGTTGAATTAGGTACATGATCATGAGGAGTCACAAAAAAAATCAAAAAAATTAAAAACAGAGTCAAAAACAGAAGAAAAAAATTTTCACCCTGGAGGACGCACGGGCCGGCGTTCAACGCCCAGAAGATGCATCTGGCCGGCGTTCAACGCCAGAACAGAGCACCATTCTGGCGCTGAACGCCCAAAACAAGCTACATCCTGGCGTTTAACGCCAGGATGCGCACACAGAGGACAATCTGGCGCTGAACGCCAGAAACAAGCATGGAACTGGCGTTCAACGCCAGAAACATGCATTACATGGGCGTTTAACGCCCAGAACATGCACCAATGGGCGTTTGAACGCCAGAATGATGCATGAAGGCATTTTACATGCCTATTTGGTGCAAGGATGGAATTCCTTGACACCTCAGGATCTGTGGACCCCCACAGGATCACCTCAAGGATCTGTGAACCCCACAGGATCCCCACCTACCTTTTCTTTTAATCCTAATCACACTCTTCTAATCCAAATCTCATTCTCAATGTCACACTTCCCAAAAACCTTCACCTATCACCTCAATTCCTCTTCCCAATTACCCCATTCACCATTCACATCATCCTCCTCTTCCCCATACACCCCACCTACCCCCCACTACTTTCAAATTCAATTCCCACCCTCTCCCACCCAAAATGGCCGAACCTATACCCTCCCCCCTCCCTATAAATACCCTTCTTTTCTTTTCCATTTTCACACAACACAACCCCACATTCTCCCACATAGCCGAACCCTCTCTTCTCCCTCTCTACCATATTTTCTTCTTCTTCTTCTACTCTTCTTTTCTTTTTGCTTGAGGACAAGCAAATTTTAAGTTTGGTGTGGTAAAAAGCCTAAGCTTTTTATTTTTCATTCACCATCAATGGCACCCAAGGCCGGAGTTTCCTCAAGAAAAGGAAAAGGGAAGGCAAAAGCTTCCACTTCCGAGTCATGGGAGAAGGAGAGATTCATCTCCAAGAGCCATCAAGACCACTTCTATGATGTTGTGGCAAAGAAGAAAGTGATCCCTGAGGTCCCTTTCAAACTCAAGAAGAATGAGTATCCGGAAATCCGACATGAAATTCAAAGAAGAGGTTGGGAAGTCATAGCCAACCCCATACAACAAGTTGGAATTTTAATGGTTCAAGAGTTCTATGCCAATGCATGGATCACTAGAAACCATGACCAAAGCATGAACCCAAGCCCAAAGAATTATCTCACAATGGTTAGGGGGAAATACTTGGATTTTAGTCCGGAAAATGTGAGGTTGGCGTTTCATTTGCCTATGATGCAAGGTGATGAACACCCCTACACTAGAAGGGTCAACTTTGATCAAAGGTTGGACCAAGTCCTTAGGGACATTTGTGTGGAAGGCGCCCAATGGAGAGTTGACTCCAAAGGCAAGCCAGTCCAACTAAGAAGACTGGACCTCAAGCCTGTAGCTAGAGGATGGTTGGAGTTCATTCAAAGATCCATCATCCCCACAAGCAACCGATCTGAAGTTACTATGGATCGGGCCATCATGGTTCATAGCATCATGATTGGTGAAGAAGTAGAGGTTCATGAAGTCATAGCCAATGAACTCTACAAAATAGCTGACAAACCTTCATACATGGCACGGCTAGCATTCCCTCACCTCATATGCCATCTATGTTATTCAGCCGGAGTTATCATAGATGGAGATGCCTCCATAGAAGAAGACAAGCCCATCACCAAGAAAAGGATGGAGCAAACAAGGGAAGTTCCTCACGGCCCTCAAGGAGAACAAGAGGAGGTTCACCATCAACAAATGCCTCATGGAATGCACTTTCCTCCCAACAACTATTGGGAGCAACTTAGCACCTCCTTGGAAGATTTGAGCCATAATGTGGAACAACTAAGGGTGGAACACCATGAGCACGCCCTCACTCTTCAAGAAATAAGAGAAGATCAAAGAGCAATGAGGGAGGAGCAACAAAGGCAAGGAAGGGACATAGAAGAGTTGAAGAACATCATTGGTCCTTCAAGAAGAAGACGCCACTAGAGGTGGATTCATTCCTTGTTCTTTATTTCTTTCTGTTTTCGGTTTTTAATTATTATGTTTATCTATGTTTTGTGTCTTTATTTCATGATCATTAGTATGTAACCATGCCTTAAAGCTATGAATAAAATCCATTAGTCCTTCACCTCTCTTAAAAGAAAAATGTTTTAATTCAAAAGAACAAGAAGTACATAATTTTCGAAATTATTATTGAATTTAGTTTAATTATTTTGATGTGGTGACAATGCTTTTGTTTTCTGAATGAATGAATGAACAGTGCATATGTCTTTGGATCTTGTTGTTTATGAGTGTTAAAATTGTTGGTTCTTGAAAGAATGATGAACAAAGAGAGATGTTATTGATGATCTGAAAAATTCATGGAATTGATTCTTGAAGCAAGAAAAAGCAGTGAAAAAAAAAAAAAAAAAAAGAGTAGAGATCTAAAAAGAGTATATAGAAAAAGAAGGAGCAGTAGAAAAAGCCAATAGCCCTTAAAACCAAAAGGCAAGGGTAAAAAGGATCCAAGGCTTTGAGCATCAATGGATAGGAGGGCCCAAGGAAATTAAATCCAGGCCTAAGCGGCTAAACCAAGCTGTCCCTAACCATGTGCTTGTGTCATGAAGGTCCAAGTGAAAAGCTTGAGACTGAGTGGTTAAAGTCGTGATCCAAGGCAAAAGAGTGTGCTTAAGAGCTCTGGACACCACTAACTGGGGACTCTAGCAAAGCTGAGTCACAATCTGAAAAGGTTCACCCAGTTATGTGTCTGTGGCATTTGTGTATCCGGTGGTAATACTGGAAGACAAAGTGCTTAGGGCCACGGCCAAGACTCAAAAGTAGCTGTGTTCAAGAATCAACATGCTTAACTAGGAAAGTCAATAACACTATCTGAAATTCTAAGTTCCTAAAGATGCCAATCACTCTGAACTTCAAAGGAAAAAGTGAGATGCCAAAACTGTTCAGAAGCAAAAAGCTACAAGTCCCGCTCATGTAATTAAATTATTATTCATTGATATTTTGGACTTTATAGTATATTCTCTTCTTTTTATCCTATTTGATTTTCAGTTGCTTGGGGACAAGCAACAATTTAAGTTTGGTGTTGTGATGAGCGGATAATTTATACGCTTTTTGGCATTGTTTTTATATAGTTTTTAGTAAGTTTGAGCTACTTTTAGGGATGTTTTCATAAGTTTTTATGTTAAATTCACATTTCTGGACTTTACTATGAGTTTGTGTGTTTTTCTGTGATTTCAGGTAAATTCTGACTGAAATTGAGGGATTTGAGCAAAACTCTGAAAAAGGCTGACAAAAGGACTGCTGATGCTGTTGGATTCTGACCTCCCTGCACTCGAAATGGATTTTCTGGAGCTACAGAACTCCAATTGGCGCGCTCTCAACGGCGTTGGAAAGTAGACATCCAGGGCTTTCCAGCAATATATAATAGTCCATACTTTATTCGAAGAATGACGACGCAAACTGGCGTTGAACGCCAAGTACACGCTCCTTTCTGGAGTTAAACGCCAGAAAAACGTCATAATCCGGAGTTGAACGCCCAAAGCACATCATAACTCGAAATTCAACTCCAAGAGGAGCCTCTGCTCGTGGATAAATCAAGCTCAGCCCAAGCACACACCAAGTGGGCCCCGGAAGTGGATTTATGCATCAATTACTTACTCATGTAAACCCTAGGAGCTAGTTTATTATAAATAGGATGATTTACTAATGTATCAATCATCTTTTGATCTCAGTTTTATTTTATTCTTCATCTTAGGAGATCATTGATCACGTTTAGGGGGCTGGCCATTCGGCCATGCCTGAACCTTCTTTTACTTATGTATTTTCAACGGTGGAGTTTCTGCACACCATAGATTAAGGGTGTGGAGCTCTGCTGTACCTCAAAGATTAATGAAGTTCTATTTTCTTTTATTCAATTCTCTATCTTATTCTTATTCCAAGATATTCATTCGTACTCAAGAACATGATGAATGTGATGAGCTAATAACTCTCATCATCATTCTCACTTATGAACGCGCGTGATTGACAACCACTTCCGTTCTGCGTGTAACAAGGCTTGAATGTATATCTCTTAGGTTCCCCAACAGAATCTTCGTGGTATAAGCTAGATAGATGGCGGCATTCATCTAGATCCGGAAAGTCCAACCTTGTCTGTGGTGTTCCGAGTAGGATCCTGGGAATCCGGAAAGTCTCACCTTGTCTGTGGTATTCCGAGTAGGATTCCGTTCATGAATGACTGTGACGTGCTTCAAACTTTAACCTGCTGGGCGTTAGTGACAAACGCAAAAGAGGGATTCTATTCCAGTAGGAGCGGGAACCAACCGGTGATTGGCCGTACTGTGACAGAGTGCGTGCATAGCTTTCACTGCGAGGATGGGATGTAGCTATCAACCATGGGTGATGCCTCCAGACTGGTTAGCTGTGCGAGTGACAGCCGTGCAGGTTATTTCCCCGAGAGGAATGAAAGTAGCCACAGCTGATAGTGAACCCCTATACAAAGCTTGCCATGGAGAGGAGTAAGAAGGATTGGGTAGAAGGAATAGGAGAGCAGGCGTCCTAGAGCTCTACAGCACCTCCATTCCGCTTATCTGAAATTCCTACCAATGAATCTGCATAAGTATCTCTATCCCTTTTATTATTCCTTTTTATTAGAACAATCAAATTATCACTATTACAAATGTTCAATCCGCCTAACTGAGATTTGCAAGGTGACCATAGCTTGCTTCATACCAACAATCTCTGTGGATTCGACCCTTACTCACGTAAGGTATTACTTGGACGACCCAGTACACTTGCTGGTTAGTTGAACGGAGTTGTGATTTCACTCGTGCCAATTTCAATTTCTATATAAGTACTACTCAAAGAATACATTGATCACAATTTCGTCCACCAGGTATTAAGCAGGTTTTTAGTAGAATCAGAGTATGAGTTATACCAGGGTGCTCCAGTGTATTTATAATGGTGTAGAGTGACCTTTTCAGATAAGATAAGTTAGTTATCTTATCTTATCTTATCTTATCTTATCTTCATGGGAACCGCCCTTATCTCTATAGGCTTGGGCTGCCTTTGGACTTGGGTCGTGTTCCTCTATTTGGGCCCTTTATTGGGCTTCCCTGGCAATTTGGCCGAGCTCTTTGAGAAGAGGTCGGGTAGTTTGACCTGAATATGTCAGTCGTCTCGTTGCTAAACATCCCAGGTCGTACAGCTCGACCCAGGGTATGAACAGTGCCCATGCTCGAGCTCGGTCTTTCTTTTGAGGTCGAGTCTTAATTTTAGGACTTCGACCCTTCTATGATGAAGCCGAACTCGAGCATTTTGTCGACTTCATCTTTGTAGAGTTCTCCTTAGAATGCGGAACATTTCCTTTTTGAATTTTTATTCTTTTGAAAACGCACGTCTCTTGCTTTGGGAATGCGCGAGAATTTAATAACCTCATTAATTCTTTTAATGCTCTGTTTCTTTGTTTATTTTGAACTTTTCGCAAAACGGTTTCTCTTCTATGTTTCGTAACTTCCCCTTTTCTTTCTCACTTTCTGTTTTTGCCTGAAATTTGCTGTTTCGCGTTTCTCCCTGCGACGTTGTTTGGTGATCGTTGGTGCTTTCTTTGAAAGGCTATTCCGGTTTCTATTTTTCCGTCCTTAGTTTCCTTCGAAGCTTCCTTTTTCCAGGTTGGTTCTTTTTTCTGCTTCTTTACTTATTTTGCTTTGCCTTCGGTTTTTTTGGTAAAGTTTTGGTTTTGCTTGAATGCATGTTGGGAAGCTCGAACCTTTTTGCGTCGTCGTGCTTATTTGTTGCTGTGCTGCATGTTTTACTGGTTTTTATGAACCTGTTTTCTTTACCCAAAATGTTGCTCCTCTTGATGACTTTCGCTATGTTGATGATTTTACTGATGAACCTTTATAGAAAGTAATGCTTTTTTTTGGTGGCTTGTTTTGATTTTCTTCCTGATACTTTCGTTGTTTGTTGATAAGCTGAGACTATGAGTTGGGGAGGTAGTTATTTTGATGACTTTTGATTTGTAGCTCATGGCTTTCTTTCTCAGAGTGTCGCTTTTGTTGAAAAGGGCATTATCTTCCTGTTAGAATATGTAGAGATGTAGACTTGTAGGTTTCCCTAAGTCCTTTATTCAATAACTTGCCTCCAAAGGATGCCCCTGGATCTTTAGTGTGGGTCCTGAGGTTTCCTTTTGTTGCCTGTATTACTCTGTGTCATATTTTGTCCGAGATGTTTTTTAGTAATCCATTTTCTTCTTTTTTTCGTTTTTTTTCTTGCTGTAGGATTAGTTGGCTATGTCTTCTCACAAAAATATTGTCGAGACGTCTTCCAAGATTCCTGACGGTATGTCCGACTGGCTGGACTCCCTCGTGTTGATGTGTGTCTCGGTGGTAGATGCTGAGTTCTGTGTAGAGCTGAGAAGACATAATAGGATTTGTAGTAATTGTGCCCAGGAGAAAGATTATGAGCTTGTAGTACCCGATTCTGATGAGACGGTTTTTTTCCTGACCTTGGTTCAGGGGGAGCGTCCCTTCTTTTATGCCTATGACTATTTTTTCAGCCAGCTGAGCATTACTTTCCCTTTTACTTCCTTTGAGACTGACTTGTTGTGGTCGTGTAACGTTGCTCCCTCCCAACTCCATCCGAACCCTTGGGGTTTTATCAAGATCTTTCAGTTGCTCTGCCAAGAATCAGATGTTACGCCTTCTCAAACTCTCTTTCTATACCTCTTTGTTCTGACTAAGCCTGGGGCTACCAAAAAGAAAGCTTCTTGGGTATCTTTCAGGTCTGCCTGACGTTAGGATTTTTGCTAGTAAAGAATTTTATAAAGTCGCATTGTAGATATAGTTTCTAAACCAACAAAAATCCCTTCATGCAAATGTTTTGATTGTCACAAGTAACAAACCCCTAAATAAATTGATAACCGAAGTATTTAAACCTCGGGTCGTCTTCTCAAGAAATTGCAGGGAGGTATGTTCTTATTATTGGTTATGGAGATTGTAAATTTGGGGGTTTCAAGAATGAGGAGCAGATATAATAAATGACAAGTAAACTAAATAAATAACTATAAAATAAACTCTTGGCAAGGTATGAGAACTGGAAGTCCTATCCTAGTTATCCTTATCAATTGTGATGAGAATTGGATTTTTCTCCCACTTTGTTAACTTCTAACTATGAAGGTAAGTCAATTGAATGAATTAATTCGAATCCTCAAGTCCCAATTTTTCCTTGGGAAAAGTTAGAGTTATTGGATCTCGAATCAATTCTTGAAGAATTCCAATTTTCAATCAACAATGAGTTTGATAACTCAAGATTCACCAATTAATCAACCAAAGCCAAAAGGTAGAAAAATCTAAATTATTTATATCATAAATAAGAGAAACAAATCACAGATCTGAAAATACCTCAAATAATATTTATTAAGAAAATCATAACATGAATGTCATTAAGCCAAATTGGCAACATATATAATTAAAAATAAGAGAAGTCAAAATAAAGGAATATTAAACCTGGAGCTCAGAAGAATTATAAGTTGAAATAATAATAAATCCTAAATTCTTTAAGAGGAATTCTAATCCTAAATCCTAAGAGAGAGGAGAGAAACTCTCTCTCTAAAAACTACATCTAAACTATGAAAAGTGAATTATGAGAGCATGATGAGTCTCTGCAAGTTCCCTGACTTTAATCTGTGTCTCTGGGCCGAAAACTGGGTTGAAATGCGGCCCAGAATCTCTGTCAGCGACTTTTGTAATTCTGCAGATCGCGTACGTCACGCGATCGCATCATTCATGCGGACGCGTCATTCACGTTTTTCCCTGCCACGCGTTCGCGTCGTCTACGCTTCCGCGTCAATTGTGCTTTTCCAATCCGTGCGGTTGCGTGAGCCATGCGGCCGCGTCACTGCGAATTCCTTTCTTCCGCGCGGTCGTGTTGCTGATGCGTACGCGTCACTTCTCGCTGGTCATCTCCTCAATTTCTTGTGTTCCTTCCATTTTTGCAAGCTTCCTTCCCAATCTCTCACTCATTCATGCCCTATAAAGCCTAAAACACTTAACACATAGATCAAGGCATCGAATGGTAATAAGAGAGGATTAAGATTAGCTAAATTAAGACCAAAGAAGCATGTTTTCAATCATGTAATAATTTTAGGAAGGAAATATAAATGCATGCTAATTATATGAATAAGTGGGTAAAGACCATGATAAAACCACATAATTAAGCACATTGTAAACCATAAAATAGTGGTTTATCAACCTCCCCACACTTAAACATTAGCATGTCCTCATGCTAAACTCAAGGAGACCAAATAAATGAGTAGGGAAAGGCAAGACTCATGCAATGCAACCTATGAAATGTGAATGCAACTACATGCTAAAATGGTTCTACCTACTTGGTGAAAAAGTAAATAAATCTTTCAAGAATAAATATGAACTGGATTTCACTAATTCAAATCACAAAATACAATATAAATAACTTGCAAGAAGAAGATAGCTCATAAAAGCAGGGAACATAGAATTAAGCACTGAACCCTTACTAGTAGTGTACATCATTCTAAATCTCAAGTGTCTAGGGTCAATTCTCTCGATTCTCTACTAATCTTGCTTTCTATGGCTTGCTCTTCATCTAACAATCAACAAAAATTTAATGCACCAATACACAAATCAAGAGGTCTTTTAAGGGTTGTAATGGGGTTAGGGTCAAGGTAGGATTGTATTTGGCCAAGTGGACTAAAATCTGAATCCTTAATTAACATAAACTTTCCACCTAACTTAAGACAATTCATTTAATTAAAATACAAAATCTAACTTCCCATTAACTGTGTTTACTACATGTTCATGCATCCTAAATTTGAGTTTAGTACATATGCATTGATACCAACACTTACTTTGAGGCATTTTGTCCCCTTTTATTACTTGCTTTTTTTTTAAATGCATATGATTGAGGTTTGAATGCATAAACATGTTCTTAACATTTTTCATATTTTCACACAAAGTCTAACATACTCAATTCCCAAACTAAACGTTTCCAAACCCACTTTTCCCCACACTTAATTCATGAGCATTCTCACTAGTCTAAGCTAATCAAGGATTCAAATTAGGGACATTATTGTTTTTCGCTTAGAGTTAGTGATGAGCTAAAGTAAAGAACAAGGGGTAAAATAGGCTCAACATGGGTTTGCAAAGGATAATAAAAGGTAAGGCCATAAGGGTATGTAAGCTCAGTGAAACAAGGCCTCAATCATATAAGTGCATGCATACATCAAATAATGGAAATATAGAATTAAGCAAGACAAAGATCACAATTTTTAGAGAGAGAAACACACACCAAAAATAAAATATTGGTTGATAAAATGCAACCAATCAAATAGGCTTAAAATCTCACTGGTTTTGTGTGTTCGAGCTCTAAACTATGTTCCAAAGTAATATTTCTTCAAACAAGTTTTTCAAAAAGTTTTATTCAAATTAATGAAATACTATAAAAATTTCTTGAAAAAGAAAATATTACTTTAACTAAGTGGTAAAATATGCACAAAAAAACTAACATGCAATCAAACATGTAAATGCGACAATGAAAAACAAAAATTGGTGTTGAGAAGGGACTAACTAACCCGTGGAGATTGGTATCGATCTCCCCACACTTAATGATTGCACCGTCCTCGGTGCATGCTGAGATGTATAGGTGGGTGGGTGTTGTGGTTCCTCAGCTGTTGCTCGTTGTAGAAGCTTTCTCTTTACCCATTCTGGTGGCCAGCCTAAAAAAGGGAGAAGAGAAAGGGACATGAAGTCAAAGGGATGGAGCAAAGAGGAGGGCGGTACGAGTGATAATCATGCCAAGTAAAAAAAATAGTGAATGAAAGACATGGTCGCGATTCCATGTGATCAGTTCATCAATGGAAATATAGCAATGCATGGGGAGTATTGGATGCAAGATGTTTATTAGCATGCCGGCAAGGGCATGAGTAGCATAGATCAAGCATCAAAAGCTTTAATGTATTGTTAGTCGTGAGAAACTAACAATAACGTTTGTATTAACAATTATATTTAATTAATAAAATAGTAAAGGAAATTTGTGAAAAGCAGGCATTGAATAGTAGAAGAGAATAATTTAAAATAATGTACAATGCCATACGGGCTTTTTCACAAACACTTAGCATTTATGGTGAATATATTATTGAAAATATTAATTAGAACATACAAGCAACCCTTTAAAAAGTAATATATAATTGTCAAATAATCCAAAAAAATATAGAAAAAAAAACAATGACCTAAATAAAATTCCAACACCAATGAAAATAATGCAATGAATGAAAGTATGCAATTAAGTAAAAGAAAATGAAAGATAAAAAAAATGAGAAGGGAAAGAAGGGAAGAAGAAGTAAGTAAGAAAGGAGGGAGGAAAATTTAGGATTGGGGAAGAAAAGATAAAATATTTTGGCATATTGGGTTAAGGTGTGCGACGCTGGCGACACGATCGCATAGGTGACGCGGCTGTGTGGTGCGCAATAAGGTCAGGCGACACGGACGCGTGGGTCACGCGATCGCATCACTTGATTTGTGCTAGTGGCGCGAGTGCAGCCTCGCATTCGCACAACTCTCTGTTTGAATTGCATTTTGCCAAAAATCTGGGTGACGCGGTCGCGTGGGTGACGCGATCGCGTGGATGGCCATTTTTGAAAGACGACACGGTCGTGTGGGGCACGCGTTCGCGTGGGAGGGCTTGGGCTTCTAGCACGAGTCCAGCCCAATTCCAGTACAACTTTCGGCCATGCACCTTTTTGACGTCGATTTTCATGGCACGCGGCCGCGTGGGTGACGCGGTCGCGTGGAAGGCCAAAGTTTCACATGACACGGTCGCGTGAGCGACGCGGTCGCGTGAGGTCAAATTATGCTAAAGGCGCGCCTCCAGCCACGCTCTCGCGTGACTCTTTGTTCAATTCTTTTCTACCCAACGCACTAGTGACGCGGACGAGTCAGCGAGGCTGCCGCGTCAAGTGCGTGTTTTCCCTTTTTTTAATGCAGTATGCAGAATGCAATGCTTAATATGAATGCTATGCAAGTATGCATGATTCCAGGTTCAATCAAAACTCGAAAACAAACAAAACAAACTAAAATGAAAATTGAAAAAGGAATGATCATACCATGGTGGGTTGTCTCCCACCTAGCACTTTTAGTTAAAGTCCTTAAGTTGGACATTTGAGGAGCTTCCTGTTATGGCGGCTTGTGCTTGAACTCATCCAGAAATCTCCACCAATGTTTGGAGTTCCAGTAGCCTCCGGGGTCCCAAACTAGGCACAGAAAGCCTTCAAGTAAGTTAAAGCAAGTGACAAGGCCCCAAGAGTGTTGATTTCTAGATTGAATTCCGGGGTCCCAAATCTTGCTTTTGCACCCGTCTTCTTGTTGAGCAATATTGTTCAAGCCGGGTGGCAAATAGTCTGAATTCTCACTGAAGCAGCCAGACAACTTCCTAGACCCATTCAGTTGAGCTTTACACCAACCTTTGCATTTAAACTTTGAGCACACAATCATGTTGAACCTTGCTTGACAATTCTTACCACTGGCCATTTTCCTCTTACTCTTAATGCCACAAAAAGCTCTAAGTTGACCATCCGTCTCCAGTAGCCCATATTCAAGTGGAATTAGAAAGCTAAGGGATATGAATTTTACCCACTTGAATATTGTGAAGGATGATGGCAACTTAGGGGGAGGGGTCTCCAACAACTTTGGCAAGGTGATTCCAAGCTCCACTCCCTTGTGCTCTTTGACAACGTCCACCTCTTTGCAAACTTCTTTAATACCAATCTCTTCCTCTTGGTAGTTTTCTTCTGATTCAATCTTTTCTTCATTGCTCACCAAGGGCATGGGAGGTTGTGCTTCTTCTTCTTCTTGAATCTCCATCTCTTGATCAACCTCTTCCAAGTCTTCAACTGTGATATGCCTTGGAGTTTGTACACCCTCCTCAGCATCAATTTCAAACGTCTTGGAAGAGGGTTCTATGACTGGACTTTCCCATGGAGATTCTGCATCTCCTAAGTCTTCAACCACTTCTTCTTCTTCAATAATTCCGGCTTTCTCCACTTGTTCCAGTATAAAGTCATGCTCCGTACTGTTCACTTGAGTTTCTAGTGTCTCTTTCTTGCTACGTTCTTCATTAGATTGTCCACATGAAGCCATGGGGGTTCCTTGAGTGTCCGAACATCGGGAAGCTAATTGATTTATCGTTTGATTCAATTGATGAAGGGTTGCCTGAAATCGATCCACTATTTCCTTGAGACGATCCGTTGATTCTTGTTCCGCTTGGGTATCATAAGTAGAACCATAAGGCTCTTGGATTGATGGATATGGATATGGTGCATGTGGAGGTGATGGTTCTTGGGAGTAATTGGGTTGGAATTGGGGTGGTTCTATATATGATTCATATGGCTCATAAGGTGGTTGGCGTGGTGGATACGGGTTAGGGTCATATGGAGGTGAATGGTAGAAAGGGGCTTGTGAGTATGGTGGTCCAAAGCTATGTTGAGGAGAGGGTTCAGAGGCGTATGGTGGTGGTTGTTGATAGTCAAAAGAGTGCTCACCATAGCCGTTATCTTGGTATGCATCACAAAATGGTTGTTGATAGTCCATTGGAGGTGGTTGTTGCCATGAGGGTTGATCAAATCCTTGTGGCTCCTCCCATCTTTGATACTTCCAACTAGATGCATGTTCTCATTGTAATTTCCTCTACCTGCAACATAATTGTAACCAGACTCATAGCAAAAGGGGTGAGAGTTCATAGTAATGAGAGAAAATAGAAACAAAAACTAGCAAAAAGAAAACATTTTGAAAAAAAATGATTTTTGAAAAAAAAATAACATAAGATTTTGAAAAAGATGTGATTTTTGAAAAAGATTTGAATAAAAAATTTTTTTTTGAAAAATATTTACAATAACCAAAATAAGACACACGTTTGCAATTCCCCGGCAACGGCGCCATTTTAACTTTAGGATTTTTGCTAGTAAAGAATTTTATAAAGTCGCGTTGTAGATATAGTTTCTAAACCAACAAAAATCCCTTCGTGCAAACGTTTTGGTTGTCACAAGTAACAAACCCCTAAATAAATTGATAATTGAAGTATTTAAACCTCGGGTCGTCTTCTCAAGGAATTGCAGGGAGGTATGTTCTTATTATTGGTTATGGAGATTGTAAATTTGGGGGTTTCAAGAATGAGGAGTAGATATGATAAATGACAAGTAAACTAAATAAATAACTGTAAAATAAACTCTTGGCAAGGTATGAGAACTGGAAGTCCTATCCTAGTTATCCTTATCAATTGTGATGAGAATTGGATTTTTCTCCCACTTTGTTAACCTCTAACTATGAAGGTAAGTCAAGTGAATGAATTAATTCGAATCCTCAAGTCCCAGTTTTTCCTTGGGAAAAGTTAGCGTTATTGGATCTCGAATCAATTCTTGAAGAATTCCAATTTTCAATCAACAATGAGTTTGATAACTCAAGAGTCATCAATTAATCAACCAAAGCCAAAAGGTAGAAAAATCTAAATTATTTATATCATAAATAAGAGAAACAAATCATAAATCTGAAAATACCTCAAATAATATTTATTAAGAAAATCATAACATGAATGTCATTAAGCCAAATTGGCAACATATATAATTAAAAATAAGAGAAGTCAAAATAAAGGAATATTAAACCTGGAGCTCAGAAGAATTATAAGTTGAAATAATAATAAATCCTAAATCCTTTAAGAGGAATTCTAATCCTAAATCCTAAGAGAGAGGAGAGAACCTCTCTCTCTAAAAACTATATCTAAACTATGAAAAGTGAATTATGAGAGCATGATGAGTCTCTGCAAGTTTCCTGACTTTAATCTGTGTTTTTGGGCCGAAAACTGGGTTGAAATGCGGCCCAGAATCTATGCCAGCGACTTTTGTATTTCTGCAGATCGCGCACGTCACGCGATCGCGTCATTCATGCGGATGCGTCATTCGCGTTTTTCCCTGCCACGCGTTCGCGCTGTCCACGCTTCTGCGCCACTTGTGCTTTTCCAATCCGCGCGGTCGCGTGAGCCATGCGGCCGCGTCACTGCGAATTCCTTTCTTCCGCGCGGTCGCGTCGCTGACGCGTACGCGTCACTTCTCACTGGTCATCTCCTTAATTTCTTGTGTTCCTTCCATTTTTGCAAGCTTCCTTCCCAATCTCTCACTCATTCATGCCCTATAAAGCCTGAAATACTTAACACACAGATCAAGGCATCGAATGGTAATAAGAGAGGATTAAGATTAGCTAAATTAAGACCAAAGAAGCATGTTTTCAATCATGTAATAATTTTAGGAAGGAAATATAAATGCATGCTAATTATATGAATAAGTGGGTAAAGACCATGATAAAACCACACAATTAAGCACATTGTAAACCATAAAATAGTGGTTTATCACTGCCCAATGGCACAAAGTTTTTTCCATGTACGATGAGTCCTTTAGGGACTTTAAGAACTACTTTTTCAAGGTTCGAGCTGTTGAGGGAGCTCGACCTTTTTTCCTAGAAGCAAATGGTGAACCTGCCTTCCCTTTGTGTTGGGAGAAGAATGTTGTAGTGTCTCTATACTCGTGGGAGATACTTGATGAGGTCGAGTAGGCCTTTGTAACTATGTTGGAGGATATTTGGGGGGAACCTCCCCATCTTGACACATCTTGGGGGACCCTTCTCTTGTCTGAGCCGAACTAGGTAGAGACCGACTTCTTTTTGTTATGTTTTGTTTTTACTTCTTTTCCTCCAGTTTTGTAACTTGTTTTGATTTGTTTTTTCAGAGATGGCTAAGATCAATGATTCCATGAAGGCCTTTAAAAAGGCGAGAAAAGCTACTACTGCACAGAATATCTCGGCCAAGGCTGCAGGGGAGGGATCTTCTGAAGTTCCTCCTAAGAGACCGATCTCGAGTTCTATTGGGCCGAGGAGGGTGATCCCAACACCGCAGGTCCATTTAGTTAATCCTCCCCAGGCCTCTGCTGCTACTTCTTCTCCTACTGCCATTCCTCCTCCAAAAAGACCTCGGACTGTCGAGCCTTTTAATCTGGATGCTCTTAATTTTGATGTTGTCGGGTTTGTTGATCAACAGATTGCTCCTTATGGTGTCAAGCCTACTGATGATGTATCCATTCTTCATCATTTAGACTTTATTACTCGAAGTGGCGTTAAACTGGTACACATGGGAGCAGCTTTATACCGTACCGCTCAAGATCTTCCTATCCATGCTACAAAGGCCTTTATGGAGGAGGCCAAGTCAGAGTTTGACCGGATTAAGGGTTTAAAAGAGGAGCTTGAGGTGAAAGTGACCAAGCTGGAGAAGGCGCTGAAGGGGGAGAAGACTCGGGCTATTGGTCTGGCGGCCTCTGTGAGATTAGCTGAGGACACAGCTATGAAATATAAGGAGAGCAATGTTACCACCTATAGAGAGATGATGGATCTCAAGAACAGCTTGGAATCTGTTCGGGCTGATTATACCGAACTCCAAGGTCACCTTGTAGGCAGTGTTAATGCTGCTTATGAGAATCTGAAGGAGCAAGTTTGAGTTCTTGCGCTGGAGCTTGACCTTTCCCTTTTTAGCCTGGACAACATTGTTAGGGATGGTAAGATTGTTCCTGATGATCCTGATGATGATGATGATGTCGGCCCTCCTGTTGTCTCTTCTGCAAAAACCTCTAATATTTCGCCCTCCTCTACTTCGGCTGAAGTCGCTCAACCAGAGTCTGATCCCGATGTTCAAATTCTGAACCGAGATGATGGTACAGTAGATGCAGTGCCCCTTTAGACTCAGCCTCCTTCGCCCCGAGATGCTACCGCTAGAGAATCTCTGAACCCTATGTAGTTTTTATGAATTTTCTTGGATGTGTATGGCACGACCTGTAGGTCTTTAAGCTCTTTTTGTTTTGTAGTTTCATTATTTTGTTCTCTGAACACTTTTAGTTGCTTTGCTGTTAGCAACTTTATTTTTGGAAAAACAACGTATTTACTTAGGCTTTTTTGAGGTTGACTTTGGGTGGTCTCTTCGAGCCTTGTTAATATTATAACTTCGTTTCCTTTTATAACATGTTTGTCTGCATCTGTCTGGTAGCTTTTTGGGATGTCAGAGCCTTGTTGTCCGATCTCTTGTGATTGCCTCTTTGACTTGATTTTGAGGTTGTGGATGTTTGGGTCCAACTTGTATGTCGACTTCCCTACTTTGGTCTTGAAGTTATTTTTTAGTAGTCCGTTTGGTTTGGACCTTTGTTAGGTGATGAGCGGATAATTTATACGCTTTTTGGCATTGTTTTTAGTATGTTTTTAGTATGTTTTAGTTAGTTTTTATTATATTTTTATTAGTTTTTAGTTAAAATTCACTTTTCTTGACTTTACTATGAGTTTGTGTGTTTTTCTGTGATTTCATGTATTTTCTGGCTGAAATTGAGGGACCTGAGCAAAAATCTGATTCAGAGGCTGAAAAGGACTGCAGATGCTATTGGATTCTGACCTCCCTACACTCGAAGTGGATTATCTAGATCTACAAAAGCCTAATTGGCGCGCTCTCAATTGCGTTGGAAAGTAGACATCCTGGGCTTTCCAGCAATATATAATAGTCCATACTTTACACGAGATTTGATGGCCCAAACGGGCGTTCCAAATCAGCCTAAGATTGCCTGGCGTTAAACGCCGGAACTGGCACAAGAATGGGAGTTAAACGCCCAAACTGGCACAAAAGCTGGCGTTTAACTCCAAGAAAAGTCTCTACACATGAAAGCTTCAATGCTCAGCCCAAGCACACACCAACTGGGCCCGGAAGTAGATTTTTACGTCATTTACTCATTTCTGTAAACCCTAAACTACTAGTTCTCTATAAATAGGACCTTTTGCTATTGTATTTTCATCTTTGGATCACTTTAGATCTTTTGATCATCTTTGGACGTCTAGTTCTTAGATCATGGGGGCTGGCCTCTCGGCCATGCCTAGACCTTGTTCTTATGTATTTTCAACGGTGGAGTTTCTACACACCATAGATTAAGGTGTGGAGCTCTGCTGTACCTCGAGTATCAATGCAATTACTACTATTTTATATTCAATTCAGCTCATTCTTGTTCTAAGATATTCATTCGCACCTAAGAACTTGATGAATGTGATGATTATGTGACGCTCATCATCATTCTCACTTATGAACGCGTGCCTGACAACCACTTCCGTTCTACATGCAAACAAGGCTTGAGTGGATATCTCTTCGATTTCTTAATCAGAATCTTCCTGGTATAAGCTAGAATCCATTGGCGGCCATTCTTGAGAATCCGAAAGGTCTAAACCTTGTCTGTGGTATTCTGAGTAGGATTCAGGGATTGAATGACTGTGATGAGCTTCAAACTCGCGATTGTGGGGCGTTAGTGACAGACGCAAAAGAATCACTGGATTTTATTCCGACATGATCGAGAACCGACAGATGAATAGCCGTGCTGTGACAGAGCGCGTTGAACATTTTCACTGAGAGGACGGGACTGTAGCCATTGACAACGGTGATGCCCAACATACAGCTTGCCATGGAAAGGAGTAAGAAGGATTGGATGAAGACAGTAGGAAAGCAGAGAGACGAAAGGGACAAAACATCTCCATACGCTTATCTGAAATTCTCACCAATGAATTACATAATTATCTCTATCTTTATTTAATGTTTTATTTATCTTTTAATCATTAATCCTCCAATACCATTTGAATCCGCCTGACTGAGATTTACAAGATGACCATAGCTTGCTTCATACCAACAATCTCCGTGGGATCAACCTTTACTCGCGTAAGGTTTATTACTTGGACGACCCAGTGCACTTGCTGGTTAGTTGTGCGAAGTTGTGATAAAGAGTTGAGATTGCAATTGAGCGTACCATGTTGATGGCGCCATTGATGATCACAATTTTGTGCACCAAGTTTTTGGCGCCGTTGCCGGGGATTGTTCGAGTTTAGACAATTGACGGTTCATCTTGTTGCTTAGATTAGGTAATTTTATTTTATTTTGTTCTTCAGAGTTCTTAAGAATGAATTCTAGAGTTTCAAGGTGATGTTCTTATCATCACCAAAGCTGATTGATTCTCATCAATTTAGCTCTTGAATTTAATGTCCTGCTGAAGCTTGGCTAGCCATGTCTAATTTCTTTAGACTAAAGCTTTAGACAAACATTGCATGATTCCTGGAAATTCTTATTAAGAATTTTGATATCCTCATTTTCTTTTCCACTCAATTTTCGAAAAATCCAAAAGAATTTATAAAATCTTAAAATAAAAAATATTTTTATGTTTCTTGTTTGAGTCTAGTGTCTAATTTTAAGTTTGGTGTCAATTGCATGTCTTTATTCTTCTAATTTTTGAAAATTACATGCATTGTGTTCTTCATTGATCTTCAAGTTGTTCTTGATGATTTCCTTGCTCTGATCTTTAAATTCTCTTGTCTTGAGTGTTTTGTTGTTTCTCATATGCATTCTCAATTTGTTAGTAGTATACAAACTTCTAAGTTTGGTGTCTTGCATGCATTGTTTATTTGATTTTAGTTGCATTTTGATTATTCCTCATCATTAAGAATTCAATAGAAAACTTTCTTTGTGTCTTTTCAAGTCAATAATACAGAGAATTGAAGATTCAGAACATACAGCAGAGGAATTACACAAAAAAAGCTGGGCGTTCAAAACGCCCAGTGAGGAAGGAAAATTGGCGTTTAAACGCCAGCCAGGGTGCTTGGCTGGGAGTTTAACGCCCAAAAAGGTAGAGTTTTGGGCGTTAAACGCCAGAATGGATACCATTCTGGGCGTTTAACGCCAGGATGGCACAAGAGGGAAGATTTTGTTTTTAATTCAAATTTTTTTCATGTTTTCATAATTTTTCAAAATCAAATCTTTTTCAAATCATATCTTTTCAATCATATATTTTCAAAATCAATTTCTTTTCATTTTCAAAAATACTTGCTAACAATTAATGATTTGATCCAACATTTCAAGTATGTTGCCTTTTCTGTTGAGAAAGGTTTAATGTCTGAATCATATCTTTTAAATTTCTTGTTAGCCAAGTCATTAATTTTCAAAATCAAATCTTTTTAAATTGTTTTTCAAATCATATCTTCTCAATCATATCTTTTTAAAACTATATCTTTTCAATCATATCTTTTATCACTTTTTTTTTTAAAATTAATTTTTCAATCATATCTTTTTTATTTCTAATTTCAAAATCTTTTTCAATTTCACTTAATTTCTTTCCCAATCTTAGTTTTCGAAAATCAATTACCATTTTTCAAAATTTCTTTTAATTAATTCACTTTAATTTTTGAAAATTTCTTCCCCTCTTCTCACATCCTTCTATTTATGGACTAACACTCCTCCTCAATGCACAATTTGAACTCTATCCCTCTTGATAAGTTCGAATTCTTTTACCTCCTCCTTCTATTCTTCTTTTCCTCTGACACCTCAAGGAATCTCTATACTGTGACATAGAGGACTCCATATTTTCTTGTTCTCTTCTCTTTCATATGAACAGGAACAAAGACAAAAGCATTCTTGTTGAGGCTGACCCTGAACCTGAGAGGACCTTGAAGCGAAAGCTAAGAGAAGCTAAAGCACTACTCTCTGTAGAGGACCTAACAGAAATCTTCAAACAAGAAGAAGACATGGCAGCCGAAAACAACAACAATGCCAACAATGCAAGGAAGGTGCTGGGTGACTTTACTGCACCTACTCCCGACTTCTATGGGAGGAGCATCTCTATCCCTGCCATTGGAGCAACTTTGAACTTAAGCCTCAATTAGTTTCTCTAATGCAACAGAATTGCAAGTTCCATGGACTTCCATTGGAAGATCCTCATCAGTTTTTAGCTGAATTCTTGCAAATCTGTGACACTGTCAAGACTAATGGGGTTGACCCTGAGGTCTACAGACTTATGCTATTCCCTTTTGCTGTAAGAGACAAAGCTAGGATATGGTTGGATTCAGAACCTAAGGAAAGCCTGAACTCTTGGGAAAAGCTAGTCAACGCCTTCTTGGCAAAGTTCTTTCCACCTCAAAAATTGAGTAAGCTTAGAGTGGAAGTCCAAACCTTCAGACAGAAGGAAGGTGAATCCCTCTATGAAGCTTGGGAAAGATACAAACAATTGATCAGAAAGTGTCCTTCTGACATGCTTTCTGAATGGAGCATAATAGGTATTGATGAGCGGATAATTTATACGCTTTTTGGCATTGTTTTTAGGTAGTTTTTAGTAAGTTCAAGCTACTTTTATGGATGTTTTCATTAGTTTTTATGTTAAATTCACATTTCTGGACTTTACTATGAGTTTGTGTGTTTTTCTGTGATTTCAGGTAAATTCTGGCTGAAATTTAGGGATTTGAGCAAAACTCTGATAAGAGGCTGACAAAGGACTGCTGATGCTGTTGGAATCTGACCTCCCTACACTCAAAATGGATTTTCTAGAGCTAGAGAACTCCAAATGGGGCGCTCTCAACGGCGTTGGAAAGTAGACATCCAGCGCTTTCCAGAAATATATAATAGTTCATACTTTATTCAGGAATTGACGACGTAAACTGGCGCTCAACGCCAGTTCCATGTTGCTGTCTGGAGTCAAACGCCAGAAACACGTCACAACCCGGAGTTGAACGCCCAAAACACGTTATAACTTGGCATTCAACTCCAAAAGAAGCCTCAGCACGTGGATAGATCAAGCTCAGCCCAAACACACACCAAGTGGGCCCCGGAAGTGGATTTATGCATCAATTACCTACTCATGTAAACCCTAGTAGCTAGTCTAGTATAAATAGGATAGTTTACTATTGTATTAGACATCTTGGAACATATCTCTGGATGCCTAGTCCTTAGACCTTGGGGGCTGGCCATTCGGCCATGCCTGAACCTTTCACTTATGTATTTTCAACGGTGGAGTTTCTACACACCATAGATTAAGGGTGTGGAGCTCTGTTGTACCTCAAGTTTCAATACAATTACTATTATTTTCTATTCAATTCCCTTTATTCTTATTCCAAGATATTCGTCGCACTTCAACTTGATGAATGTGATGATCCGTGACACTCATCATCATTCTCACCTATGAACGCGCGTGACTGACAACCACTTCCGTTCTACCTTAGACCGGGCGCATATCTCTTGGATTCCTTAATCAGAATCTTCGTGGTACAAGCTAGAATTGATGGCGGCATTCATGGGAATCCGAAAAGTCTAACCTTGTCTGTGGTATTCCGAGTAGGATTCCAGGATTGAATGACTGTGACGAGCTTCAAACTCCTGAACGCTGGGCGTTAGTGACAGACGCAAAAGAATCAAGGGATTCTATTCCAACCTGATTGAGAACCGACAGATGATTAGCCGTGCTGTGACAGAGCACTTGGACCATTTTCACTGAGAGGATGGGATATAGCCATTGACAACGGTGATGCCCTACATACAGCTTGCCATGGAAAGGAGTAAGAAGGATTGGATGAATGTAATAAGAAAGTAGAGATTCAAGAGGAGCACAGCATCTCCATATGCCTATCTGAAATTCCCAACATGGAATTATATGAGTAACTATTTACTATTTTATTTTCTGTTTATTATTTATTTTCGAACTTATCATAAACCATTTAATCTACCTAACTGAGATTTACAAGGTGACCATAGCTTGCTTCATACCAACAATCTCCGTGGGATCGACCCTTACTCACGTAAGGTATTACTTGGATGACCCAGTGCACTTGCTGGTTAGTTGAACGGAGTTGTGATCACACGTGACACTACCAGGGATTATTAAGATCCCAATTCATCATACCATGATCTCTTTGGGGTATTTTTGATAGAGCCAATGCTTAAATTTCATACAAGTATAAAGAGACCAACTTTGAGGATCACAATTTCGTCCACCAAGTTTTTGGCGCCGTTGCCGGGGATTGTTGAGTTTGGACAACTGACGGTTCATCTTGTTGCTCAGATTAGGTAATTTTCTTTTCAAAAATATCTGTTTCAAAATTTTTCTTTTCTTTTTCATTTTTCCAAACTTTATTTTCGAAAAAAATTAATAAAAATACAAAAAAAATTAATAAAATCATAAAAATCGAAAATATTTTGTGTTTCTTGTTTGAGTCTTGAGTTAATTTTTAAGTTTTGTGTCAATTGCATGCTTTAAAAATTTTTCTTGCATTTTTTGAAAATTTCATGCATTCATAGTGTTCTTCATGATCTTCAAGAGGTTCTTGGTAAGTCTTCATGTTTGATCTTAATGATTTCTTGTTTTGTGTTGTTTGTTGTTTTTCATATGCACTTTTCGTTTGTTAGAGTTCATGCATTAAAGATTTCTAAGTTTGGTGTCTTGCATGTTTTCTTTGCATCAAAAATTTTTCAAAATGATGTTCTTGATGTCCATCATGATCTTCAAAGTGTTCTTGGTGTTCATCTTGACATTCATAGTGTTCTTGCATGCATCATGAGTTTTGATTCATAATTTTTATGTTGTGAGTCATTTTTATGTTTTTCTCTCTCATCATCAAAAATTCAAAAAATAAAAAAATATCTTTTCCTTATTTTTCTCATAATTTTCGAAAATTTGAGTTGACTTAGTCAAAAATTTTCAAAATTAGTTGTTTCTTACAAGTCAAGTCAAATTTTCAAAAATTTGAAAATCTTATTGATAAACCACTATTTTATAGTTTATATTGTGTTTAATTGTGTGGTTTTGTCATGATTCTTACCCACTTATTCATCAATTTAGCATGTATTTAGATTTCCTTCCTGAATTTATCACATGTTTGAAAATTGCTTCCTAGAGACTTTAATTATTTAATTTTAATTCTCCTTTATTCCATTCGATGCCGTAATCTGTGTGTCAAGTGTCTCAGGCTTTATAGGGCATGAACGAGACGGAGATTGGAGAGGAAGCTAGCAAAAAAATGGAAAGAACACAAGAATTGAAGGAGATAACCAGCGAAAAGTGACGCGGTCGCATGGCTCACGCGACCGCGCGAGGGAACATAAATCGCAGTGACATGGCCGCATGGCTTGCGCGGCCGCGCGGACTGAAAAGCATAAGCGACGCGGTAGCGTGGACGACACGAACGCGTGAAGAGGAAAAGCGCCAGCGACGCGTCCGCATGGACGACGCGATCGCGTGACATGTGCGATCTGCATAAACTGCAGAATCTGAAACCAGCGACTTTGGACCCTATTTCGGCCAAATTTTCGGCCCGGAACAGCAGACTAGAGTTAGAGAATATGCAGAAACAGGAGACACATTCATGGAGTAGTTTGAGATCTAGTTTTTTTCACTCTCTTAGGTTTTTCTCTCTAGTTTTTAGAATTTTAATTTTCAATTGGTCTTAGCATTGGAACACTGAGAAGAGTCATTTCCTCATCAAGACTTCATCATTCTAGTTTGTTCTCTTAACTTGGTTTTATTCTTCCATGTTCATTGTTATGTTCAATTTTGTCATTCAGATATTTTTATGATTAATTAATGCAAGGATTATTTCTTTTTAATTTAATTTCCATTCCAATAATCATTTCTTCTTTTAATTCCCTTTTTTATGCCATGAATTTTTTATTTACAATGAGTGAGTAGTTTCATTACTTGATGGGGAGTTGATTAAAAGGAACTCTTGAGTTGGAAGGATTGGAAGAAAAATTTGTAATTGGGTTGAATGTTGGATTCCTATCCTGTCACAGACGCCAATCCCTTTGAACTAAGTGAGTTGCAAGTTGTGAACAGATCTGGCATTTCCACTTGTTTGACTTTCTCTTACCTAGTAAGGGATAACCAAACGGAACAACTATTAATTATAAATTAATCTTACTATCACACCATCAATGATAGAGATTCCAACCAATCAATTTCCAGTCAGGGACTTTTATTTTTATTAATTAAAATTCCTCAATTTAATTCCCAATTTACTTAGCTCAACTTTTTTTGGAATATCTGATTAATAAAACAGCACACTTTTCTGCAACTCGTTGGGAGACGACCTGGGACTTAAAACTCCCAGTAATTTTAATTTGAATTTTTAAGTGAAATATTTCTAAATTGATAGGCAGATTTTCGGTGAGTTAAGAACTATACTTGCAACGCAACCATTTTAATAAATTTTTAATTCACCAGCTTCTGCTCTCCATCAATTTTTGGCGCCATTGCCGGGGAGTTGCAATAGAGTGCTTATTTTAATAATTAGAATTTATTTATTTGTATTTTATTTAATTTTGCTACTATGAGCTGCGTGTTTCTTCCGTCAAATGACACGTGCATTTCCTGATCCGTGCTTGCTAATATTCGATCCTGAAATTGAAAGAACAATTTCACGAATAAGGCAAGAACAGCGTAGGTTAGTCCGCTCTGAGGGCGGATCTGAAAGTGAATCTGAGGAAGAAACCAGCCCCGTTCTACTGATTCGGTTGTTTTACGTGCAGAAAACATGGCAGCTAGAAGAATTACCATTCAGGAGGAAGGAGCTCCTGATTTTACACTGAAACCGTTTCAAGCGCATCATCCAGCGGTAGCTACAGATTTTGAAATAAAGACCGCACTGCTAAATTTGATGCCGAAGTTTCATGGCCTACCTGCTCAAGAGCCTATCAAGCAATTGAGAGATTTTCAGGCAGCCTGTTCTACTGTTAGGCGTGATGGCGCTGATGAAACTTCAATTCTGCTGAAAGCTTTTTCGTTCTCTCTTGAGGGAAAAGCAAGAGAGTGGTACTACACTCAACCTCTAGCAAACGTATCCAACTGGGATACACTCAGAAAGGAGTTCCTGGAGAAATTCTTCCCATCTGAAGTTACTGATAAACTGAGGAAGGTATCTCTACAATTGTTTAGGATGACAGTGAGACTCTCTTTGAATACTGGGAGCGCTTCAATAATCTTTTGGAAGCATGCCCCCACCACATGATTGACAAGATCGTGCTACTCAGCTATGTCACACAAGGTATGAGGCCCCAAGATAAGACCACATTGGAAAGTGCCAGCAATGGGTCTATGAAGAAGTACAAGACCACTGATGAAGCTTGGCAATTGATCAGTGATTTAGCTGAATCTACTCGGAACCACAGACAGAAGCAAGGCTGTTCAAGGGCCGTTGCAGAAGTATCTTCTGGCATAGAGACTGCTGCTCTAAATCGAAGCATCTGTGAAATGACCAACCTGCTGAAGCAAATGCAGTTAAATCAACAAGCTCAGCAAACTCAACCGCAGCAAAACCAACAACTAGTCCCACAAAGAATTTGCGGAATTTGTGCTGATTACAGCCATTACACTGATGAATGCCCGCAGCTCCAACAAGAAGACAACATGATGGCATCCACTCACAACTTCTATGATCGCCCCAACCAAGGGTACAATCAAAGTGGAAATAATAACCATGGATGGCAGGACAATTCAAACCAGAATTGGAGGGACAACAATAATAGGGGAGGCAGAGATAATAAGGGAAATCAGAGGTGGAATAATTACAACAACAGGTAGCAAAATTAACCTTCCCGCGCACCTCACCTGAGGAAAAACCAAGGACCACCGAACAATCAGCAGCAACCCTCTCAATTTACTCATTCTTCTATATCTTCTAATGAAGAATTGTTACAAGCTTTTGAGAAAAGACAACTGGCCATGGAAAATACCATCGTGAACAGTATTAACGCCAGTCTGAATGGTTTCACCTCTACTGGTGCACGAAATTGTGATCACTACTTTTCACAACTCAAATAATCCCCGGTAATGAATCCAAAAACTTGGTGCTCAATACCATGGCATAAACACAACTTTGCACAACTAACCAGCAAGTGCATTGGGTCGTCCAAGTAATAAACCTTACGCGAGTAAGGGTCGATCCCACGGAGATTGTTGGTATGAAGCAAGCTATGGTCACCTTGTAAATCTCAGTCAGGCAGACTCAAATGGTTATGGATGATATATGACTAAAACATAAAGATAAAGATAGAGATACTTATGTAATTCATTGGTGAGAACTTCAGATAAGCGAATGGAGATGCTTTGTCCCTTTCGTCTCTCTGCTTTCCTACTGTCTTCATCCAATCCTTCTTACTCCTTTCCATGGCAAGCTGTATGTTGGGCATCACCGTTGTCAATGGCTACAGTCCCGTCCTCTCAGTGGAAATGTTCAACGCACCCTGTCACGGCACGGCTATCCAGCTGTCGGTTCTCGATCATGTTGGAATAGAATCCAGTGATTCTTTTGCGTCTGTCACTAACGCCCCACAATCGCGAGTTTGAAGCTCATCACAGTCATTCAATCATTGAATCCTACTCAGAATACCACAGACAAGGCTTAGACCTTCCGGATTCTCTTGAATGCCGCCATCAATTCTAGCTTATACCACGAAGATTTCGGTTAAAGAATCCAAGAGATAAACATTCAAGCCTTGTTTGCTTGTAGAACGGAAGTGGTTGTCAGTCACGCGTTCATAAGTGAGAATGATGATGAGCGTCACATAATCATCACATTCATCATGTTCTTGGGTACGAATGAATATCTTGGAATAAGAACAAGCTGAATTGAATAGAAGAACAATAGTAATTGCATTAATACTCGAGGTACAGCAGAGCTCCACACCTTAATTTATGGTGTGCAGAAACTCCACCGTTGAAAATACATAAGAACAAGGTCTAGGCATGGCCGTGAGGCCAGCCTCATGATCTAAGATAGCATAAGACTAAAGATAGCTACCCCGATATCAAATACAATAGCAAAAGGTCCTACTTATAGAGAACTAGTAGTTTAAGGTTTACAAAGATGAGTAAATGACATAAAAGTCCACTTCCGGGCCCACTTGGTGTGTGCTTGGGCTGAGCATTAAAGCATTTTCGTGTAGAGACTCTTCTTGGAGTTAAACGCCAGCTTTTGTGCCAGTTTGGGCGTTTAACTCCCATTCTTGTGCCAGTTCCGGCGTTAAACGCCGGGCATTCTTGAGCTGATTTGGAACGCCGGTTTGGGCCATCAAATCTCGGACAAAGTATGGACTATTATACATTGTTGGAAAGCCCAGGATGTCTACTTTCCAACGCCGTTGAGAGCGCGCCAATTGGACTTCTGTAGCTCCAGAAAATCCACTTCGAGTGCAGGAAGGTCAGAATCCAACAGCATCTGCAGTCCTTTTCAGTCTCTGAATCAGATTTTTGCTCAAGTCCCTCAATTTCAGCCAGAAAATACCTGAAATCACAGAAAAACACCCAAACTCATAGTAAAGTCCAGAAAAGTGAATTTTAACTAAAAACTAATAAAAATATACTAAAAACTAACTAAAACATACTAAAAACATACTAAAAACAATGCCAAAAAGCGTACAAATTATCCGCTCATTATCTACTCTGCAAGCTTTTATGACACAACTTGGTTCAGCACAAAATTCCAGTAACCAACCTTCAAGCACCACTGGAATCCCCTCTCAACCATTACCCAATCCAAAGGGAGGCATTAATGCCATCACCCTGAGGTCCGGAACTACACTGCAGGAGAGGAATCAAGAGGAACCAAGCTCACCAGAGTACGCCTCAGCTGAAGAGGTGGTAGAAATCGAAGATGTTGAAGAGGAAGAGGATATACAGGACACAATTGAAGAAGAAATAGCTCAACCACAGGAAGAAGCACAAAGAGGTACAGGCACCACAGAAAACACTACTCCCATTCCATTCCCACAACTTGCAAGGAAGCCTAGGAAGCAGCTGAAACCTGATCCTAAAATGGTAGAAATATTCAAAAAGGTTGAGGTAACTGTTCCCCTTTTTGATGTTATTCAGCAAGTACCTAAATATGCAAAGTTTCTAAAAGACTTATGTATCCATAAAGATAAAATTAATGAATTAGAAACTATTCCTTTAGGTAGTTCTATATCTGCTTTAATGGGAGGATTACCTGAAAAATGTAGTGACCCAGGTCCTTGCATAGTTAGCTGTACTATTGGTGGTGTAGTAATTTATGATTGCATGTGTGATTTAGGAGCATGTGTTAGTATAATGCCTTTGTCTATATATGATGTTTTAAGGCTACCTCCTTTAAAAAGGTTGGCAGCTCGTTTTGTGTTAGCAGATAAAAGCATTATTACAGTGGCTGGAGTTGCTGAAGATGTTTTGGTGAATATCAAAGGGCTCACATTTCCCACTGATTTTTATATCCTGGAGATGCCCCATAATGATTCTGATAAGCCATCATCAATCCTACTTGGAAGACCATTCCTGAAGACATCAAAATTCAAATTGGATGCTTTTTCAGGAACATACTCCTTTGAAATAGATGGCCGCAAAGTAATCTTCAATCTGAATGGAATCATTGACAACCCCCCAGAAGATCATTCCATTTTCCAGTGTGATGTCATAGACGAAAGTGTGGCTGAAGTTCAAAAGGAAGAGTTTGAAGAGAGGCATACGAGACAAGGTCCAAGTGTGAGAACCCTCTTAACTGACAATGAGGACACTTCGCCATTTTCACAAGCCCCAGATAACCCAGAGCCTACCCATGATCAAAAGTTAGAATTGAAACCTCTCCCTCCACATCTCAAATATGCTTACCTTGAGGATGAGGAGAAATTTCCGGTTATTATTGCAAGAGAACTGACTTCTCAACAAGAAGAACAGCTACTTGATGTGTTGAGGAAGCATAAGAAGGCAATTGGGTGGAGTTTGGCAGACATAATGGGAATCAACCCTCAAGTATGTGAGCACAGAATATTTTTAGAAGAGGGAGCAAGACCTGTCCGTCAACCACAAAGAAGATTGAATCCTACCATCTTGGAAGTTGTAAAAAAGGAAGTGACCAGACTATTGGAGGCCGGTATCATATATCCCATTTCAGACAGTGAATGGGTAAGCCCAGTACAAGTGGTGCCCAAGAAGTCCGGAGTCACTACCGTGAAAAATGAGCATGGAGAGCTCATAGCAACTAGAGTTCAGAATGCTTGGAGAGTCTGCATTGATTACAGGCGTCTCAACCAAGCTACTCGTAAGGATCACTATCCACTTCCATTTATTGATCAAATGCTGGATCGCCTGTCAGGTAAATCGCATTATTGCTTTTTAGATGGTTACACAGGTTATTTACAGATTCATATAGCTCCTGAGGATCAGGAAAAGACTACTTTTACATGTCCTTTTGGGACCTATGCTTATAAAAGAATGCCCTTTGGCTTGTGCAATGCACCAGCTACTTTCCAAAGGTGCATGATGAGTCTTTTCTCTGATCTTATTGAGGACTGTATGTAAGTTTTTATGGACAATTTTAGAGTTTATGGTGATTCTTTTAACCTTTGCTTAGATGGATTATCTAGAGTATTAGATAGATGTATTAATACAAACCTTGTATTGAATTTCGAAAAATGCCATTTTATGGTAAAGCAAGGGATTGTATTGGGACATGTGGTATCTAATAATGGCATTTCTGTAGACCCAGTAAAGGTGAATGTTATTTCTAGTTTACCTTACCCCTCTTCTGTGAGGGAAGTCCGTTCGTTCCTTGGCCATGCAGGTTTCTACAGGAGATTTATTAAGGACTTTAGTAAGGTGGCACTTCCCTTATCCAGATTACTACAAAAGGATATTGAGTTCGAGTTTAGTGAGGACTGCAAACAAGCATTTGATAAGCTAAAGACTGCTCTAACTCAAGCTCCAATTGTGAGAGGACCCGATTGGAGCCAGCCATTTGAAATCATGTGCGATGCTTCCAACCATGCAGTAGGAGCAGCGCTGGCTCAGCGTGAAGGTAAGGATCCTTTTGTTATTGCCTATGCGTCTAAGACTTTAGACACTGCCCAGTCCAATTATACTACTACTGAAAAAGAGCTACTTGCTATTGTTTTTGCTCTGGATAAATTCCGGGCTTATTTACTTGGTACTAGAGTAGTAGTGTATTCGGACCATGCAGCTCTAAAGTATCTATTGGCTAAAAAGGAATCCAAACCAAGACTTATACGTTGGATACTGCTGTTACAAGAATTTGATTTAGAAATCAAGGATAGGAGTGGTAATCAAAATTTAGTAGCAGACCACTTGAGTCGCCTTGAACATATTAAGGATGATTCTACTCCCATAGATGATAATTTTCCTTTTGACAACTTACAAGCAGTATCTGAGGTAGTCCCTTGGTACGCACCTGTTGCTAATTATTTAGTTAGCCGCACATTTCCTCCACATTTTTCTAAACATCAAAGAGACAAGCTGAAAAGCGAGTCTAAATATTATATATGGGATGACCCATATTTATGGAGATGTGGCGCTGACCAGATAATTAGACGTTGTGTACCTCAATCAGAATTCCAGTCTATTTTAGAGGCCTGCCACTCATCTGAGAGTGGAGGACATTTTGGCCCCCAACGAACAGCTAGAAAGATCTTAGACTGTGGATTCTGGTGGCCTACTCTTTTTAGAGATGCTGCTGAATTTTGTAAATCTTGTCACCCATGCTAGAAATTTGGTAACATATCCAAGAGGGATGAGATGCCTCAACAATATATGCTTTTTTGTGAAATTTTTGATGTTTGGGGCATTGACTTCATGGGTCCATTTCCAAATTCTAGTGGATATTTTTATATATTGTTAGCTGTAGATTATGTTTCCAAATGGGTGGAAGTAATTTCTACCCGCACTGATGATGCTAACACTGTTGTTTCCTTTGTGAGGAACCATATTATATGCCGCTTTGGATCACCACGAGCGATCGTGAGCGATCAAGGCACCCATTTTTATAACAGGAGACTAACAGGATTGATGAAGAAGCATGGGATAATCCATAAAGTTGCCATAGCTTACCATCCCCAAACTAATGGGCAAGCCGAGGTGTCAAACAGAGAAATTAAACGTATCTTACAAAAGATAGTAAAGCCTCACAGAAAAGCCTGGAGCACCAGACTACAAGATGCACTGTGGGCATATAGAACAGCATACAAGACACCCATTGGGATGAGCCCCTTCCGCTTAGTTTATGGAAAAGCTTGTCATCTCCCAGTTGAAATCGAACACAGAGCCTTCTGGGCAGCTAAAGAGTGCAACATGGGAATTGAGGATGCTGGAGCTGAAAGAAAGCTGCAACTGCAGGAACTGGAGAACCTTCGCTTAGAAGCTTATGAGAACTCTAGAATATACAAGGAAAAGATGAAAGCTGTGCATGATCAAAACATCAAGAAGAGAGAGTTCCAACCTGAAGATTTTATTCTCCTTTACAAATCTCGACTGAGGCTCATGCCCGGTAAGTTGAGATCCAAATGGGAAGGTCCATACAGAATAGAGAAGGCTGAACCGTACGGAGTTTATCACCTAAGCCATCCTTCAAGTTCTGAACTTATTAAAGTTAACGGACACCGCCTGAAGCTATAATATGGTGAAAAGGTGCAGAAAAGCAAGGAGCTTGAGATCTTCCGCCTGGAAGATCCCCACGTAACAACAGACTGAGCTAGTGGAGCGTCCAACTTACGGACGTTAAAGCAAAGTGCTTGGTGGGAGACAACCCACCGCGGTATGATCATTCTTTTATTCACTTCTAGTTTTTCTTCTTTCAATAACTCTTCTCTTTATCAGTGCTTTTGTGCTCTTTCAATTACATGTCTTTATTTTAAAAAAAAAATTTCGCCGCGCGACGCGATCGCACAAGCGACGCGTCCGCGTGGCAGGAGGAGTACAGAAAAATAAAACTGAACAGCAAGTTACGCAGGAGCAGCGCTAGAGCCGTGCCCAAGGCACAATTTACTCCACGCGACCGCGTCGCATGGAATTCATGGCCTCCCACGCGACCGCGTGCTCCACGCAGCTGCGTGCCCTGCATTTTCGACGTAAAAGGGTGCACAATGCTATATTGTGCGAGAGTGGTGCTGGATTGGTGCTGGAAGCACAATCCTTGTCACGCGACCGTGTCAATTAATTTTTGATGCACACTCACGCGATCGCATGACCCACGCGATCGCGTCCCTTTGATTTGGCAATTGAATTATATTGAACAGAGAGTTGTGCTGGAGCGAGGCTGCACTCGCGCCAGCAGCGCCACACGGGTCACGCGACCGCGTGACTGACGCGATCGCCTCGTCCTACCTAACGCGCACCCACGTGAATGCGTGCCTTCCGCGGCCGCGTCGCATGCGCCGCACAGCTCAACCCAATAAGCCAAATTATCTTATCCTTCTCTCCTCCAAACCCTACTTTTTCTTTTCCCCCCTTCTTTCTTCCCTTTCCCTTCCCCTTCTACCTCACCTTTTACTCTCTCTCTCTCACCACCATTAACAAGGTTTTACCTTCTTCTTCCGTCTTCTCTTTTCAATCATTCTTATTATATTATGTATATATATTATTATTTTCTTTTTCTTTTCTCTTCTTTTCAAATCTTTATTTTTCCTTCTTCTTCTTTTACATGGTGTTAGAAACCTTTTGAGTCATCATTCCCCATTATATGCTTGTGGATTCTTGCAAATTGTTTGACAATTATTTTTCTCCTATTTAAGGGATTGTTTGCATGATTAATTTCACACTTTTTATATCTTGCTTACCATGCATGCCATGTGTTTGTGAAAAAGCCCATGTAGCACTATGCACTTTTCTACATTACTTTACTCTACTCTGCAATGCTTGCTTTTCACAAATTCCCTTTCATATTTTATTAATTAAATTTCATTGTCAATACAAATGCAATTGTTAGTTTGTTACGAATGGTAACCTAACTTGGACATTGAATGTTTGATACATGCTACTCATGCCTTTGCCTGCATGCCAATAAACCTCTTGAATTCTATTGTCCTACATGCACTTACTATATTTCCATTAATGAGCTTTCCACATGTAATCCGGACCATGTGTTAATGCCATTTATCTTTATTGTGCATTGACTATCACTTACACTACCCTCTTCCTTGCTCTCTCTATTAGAATTTAATTTTTTTTCTCTTCCCTTCTTTCAGGATGGCCACCAAGAAAGGAAAAGAGAAAACTACTTCCAAACCACCAACAAGAAGAGGAACTAAAAGAGCATTAGTGGCAGAGCCTTCTTCAACTGCAGTCAAGCCCTCAACAAAGAGAGTTAAGAGGATAATAAAGGTTGACGACAAAGAGAAAGCCTTTCCAGCAAAGGACACTACGCGATTTCCTAATCGCTACTGTGAGCAGATGTTCCTTATCCTAGCAGAAAGGAACTATAACAATGAATACCTTCTCATCCTCCCACCCAATATTGCCACCTTTGTTGAGCCGTAAATTGAGTGAAGACAATGGGGTTTCCTACGGAGACAGCCAAGGCAGGTTAATCTTTCTTGGGTAGTTGAGTTCTACTCCAACTTCTACATACCGACCCTGCAGTCTGTTTATGTCCGGCAGAAGCAAGTCCCCATTACAGAAGAGGCCATTCAGCAAGTTCTGAGTCTTCCCCCTATTCCAGCAGGAATGGACACTTTTCAAGAAGCCACCCTTCAGCGCCAGCGATACCAATTTGACTGGGACTCTGTTTTCAAAGTCATTGCTTTACCTGGCAGCCGTTGGATCTACGGATACCACCGCAACCGCCCTAAGGGAATCTTGGCTTCCGCACTTACATTGGAGGCTCGCGTATGGGCACAAATCATGTCCCATTACGTCTTTCTGAGCACTCATGAGTCCTCCTTCACTGCGGACATGGCTGTTTTACTATGGTGCATCCTTACAGACCAACCTTTGAATCTCTCAAGACACATCCGGCATGCTATGGAGCATGTACAAATCGCGGGCAACTTACCTTTCCCCGCCTTGGTCTCAAATCTTATCTCAGCAGCCGGAGTCTCCTGCAGAGCTAGGGATACCAAAGCCATGCTTCCACGGGATGATCAATATGTCCCTAACGGGAAATACCTCAGACTTTCAGCAGCCACTACAAGCCAGCCTCCTGAGCCGGTTGAAGATATTCCTTCTTCAACACCACAAGCATCTACCACTGAGAAATTGCTCCAGTAGATACTTGAAAAAGTTGGATCGGCATGAACAGAAAGCAAAGATGAGACAGCGCCGTAACGAGCGCCGATTCAAACGCCTCAAGGAGCTACTCAATGGACACTTCAGCGACTCAGACACCCCAGACTCCACTTCTTTTACCAGCACTGGGAGCCATGATGATCCCGGCTGTGGAGATACTGCCACCAGCCCACCCCTGTTCCTGACAGATGGCACCGAGGACGGTGCAAAGCCTTAAGTGTGGGGAGGTCGGTCAGTACCTGACTTCCGGAGGTAAATTCTCTTCTCTAACACCAATAATTAGGATATTTTAGTTAGATTTTTCTTTCTTTTATACAATAGAATAAATTGCATAGGTTAGGATAGTTGCATGCATGTTCTACTTGATTGAAAAGACAATAAGTTTCTTTCAAAAACTTATCTTTGGAATAAAATTTCACTAATTTTTCAAAATTTTTATGATAAATCTGCTTGAATTGTATTTGGAACATGATTTTTGAGCTAAAGAACACACAACCTGTGAAAGATTTGAGCCTTTATGCATGGTTACATTATTTAACCATAATTATGTTATTCTTGTGTGTTTACTTCTCTATGATTGTAATCTATATTTTGTTTTATCTTATATGTCCAATATTTATTATATCTACATGCTTGCACATGATTGAGGCCATTATTTGTTTAAAATCACTTATCCAAATCAAGCCTACCCTTCTCAATTACCCTTGTTAACCACTTTGAGCCTTTAAAACCCCATTTGTTCTATATTTTACCACATTACTAACCTTAAGCTGAAAAACAATTGCATATCCCAAATTGAATCTTTGGTTAGCTTAAGATAGAATTGTGTGTGCTAGTTAAGTATGGGAAATTGTGGGAACAAGAGTTGTTAAGGGAATGTGTCATGAAAATTTAAAGAAAATTTGGATACCCACTCATGTGAAAATATAAGAATGAAAAATCTATGTGCATTGATAAGCTTTATTTATTCAATATATATATATATATATATATATATATATATATATATATATATATATATATATATATATATAATCAATCAAAAAAATAAGGGGACAAAATTACCCCAATGTTAAATTCAGGATCCGAAGATCAATGCACATATGATAGAATTAAAATACAAGGTTGAAACATGAGTATGGGTTGAAAAAGGGAATTATGGGTAGCCAGGCATGAATTTAAAAGTATATAGAATATATGTATATTAGGTGAGAGCTTAGGTTAATTAAAGATTCAAGTTATAAAGCTCACTTAGCCATATGTATATCCTTACCTGCACCTTGGCCCCATTACAACCCTGGAAAGACCTCATGATGTTTGCATTGGTATATTAACTGTTGTTGATTGGTTAGGAGAAAAACAAAAGTTAGAAAGCATGATTAGAGAAGAATAGAGTGATCACCCTATACACTAGAGATTAGAGCATACATACTTTATCAGTGAGGGTTCAATGCTTGAATCTTCATGTTTCCGGCCTTCATAAGCTATATTCTTGCATTTTTATCGGTTTTATTATATGATGATAGAATTAGTGGAATTTGATTTGTAATTGTTTTGAAGAGCTTATTTACTTTTGATCAAGTGAACAATAATCATATAGTTGCATTTATTTATATATGTAGGATTGCATTGCATTTCATGAGTTTCTGCATGTTCACACATATTTCCTTGTTTCCTTCAATTTAGCATGAGGAGTCTTGAGTCAATTTTTAAGTTTTGTGTCAATTGCATGCTTTAAAAATTTTTCTTGCATTTTTTGAAAATTTCATGCATTCATAGTGTTCTTCATGATCTTCAAGAGGTTCTTGGTAAGTCTTCTTGTTTGATCTTGATGATTTCTTGTTTTGTGTTGTTTGTTGTTTTTCATATGCACTTTTCGTTTGTTAGAGTTCATGCATTAAAGATTTCTAAGTTTGGTGTCTTGCATGTTTTCTTTGCATCAAAAATTTTTCAAAATGATGTTCTTGATGTCTATCATGATCTTCAAAGTGTTCTTGGTGTTCATCTTGACATTCATAGTGTTCTTGCATGCATCATGAGTTTTGATTCATAATTTTTATGTTGTGAGTCATTTTTATGTTTTTCTCTCTCATCATCAAAAATTCAAAAAATCAAAAAATATCTTTTCCTTATTTTTCTCATAATTTTTGAAAATTTGAGTTGACTTAGTCAAAAATTTTCAAAATTAGTTGTTTCTTACAAGTCAAGTCAAATTTTCAAAAATTTGAAAATCTTATCTTTTCAAAATCTTTTTCAAAAATCATATCTTTTCCTCTTTTTCGAAAATTTCAAAAATCTTTTTCAAAATATTTTCAAAATCTTTTTCTTATCTTTTATATCATATTTTCGAAAATAGGCTAACAATTAATGTGATTGGTTCAAAAATTTGAAGTTTGTTACTTTCTTGTTAAGAAAGGTTCAATCTTTAAATTCTAGAATCTTATCTTGTAGTTTCTGGTTAGTTAAGTCATTTTAAAAAAAAAATTAAATCTTTTTCAAAATATCTTTTTCTTAAAAATCTTATCTTTTTATCTTATCTTTTTCAAAATTCTATCTTTTTCAAAAATTTGATTTCAAAAATATCTTATCTAACTTCTTATCTTCCTATCTTTTCAAAATTTGATTTTAATATCTTTTTCAACTAAGTATTTGACTTTTGTTTGTTTCTTATCTTTTTAAAAACCACCTAACTACTTTTCCCTCTCTAATTTTTGAAAATATCTCATCTCTTTTTCAAAAATTCTTTTTGTTTTAAATTTTAATTTTAATTCTATCTTATCTTTAATTTTCGAAAATCATTAACCCTTTTTCAAAAATTAATTTTCGATTTCTCCCTCTCCCCTCTTCTTCTATTTAATTATTTATTTACTAACACTTCTCTTCACCTCTCTTCATCCAAAAATCCGAACTCATTCCTCCCCCTGTGTTTGGATTCTTCACTCTTCCTTCTTCTATTCTTTTCTTCTTCTACTAACAATAAGGAACCTCTTTACTGTGACATAAATGATTCCTCTTCTCATTACAAGATTTTTGTTTATTTGTGGAGGTTTTTTTTCCTATTCGTGGAGGTTTCAAACCTCCACAAAAAGAATTGTGGCAATTTCAAAAACCTCCAAAATTTGAGGTGCCACGAGCTTCTTTGTGGCGGTTTTTCACAACCTCCACAATGTCATTTAGTGGCGGTTTTCTATCCCTTTTGTGGGAGTTCTGTACTGACATTTTGTGGCAGTTCTTGGTTAATGTTTGTGGCGGTTCAAAACCCCCACAAAAGAAATTTTACATTTTAAAAAAATAGCTATTCTGTGGGGTTTCAAACCTCCACAAACCTTTCAATATTATTTTTAAAATATTAATCTGGATGTTAGAATTACATTATTATACTACTCATCATTTACTATTTAAAAGAAAAACTTAAACAAGATATTAAAAATGTAGAAGAAAATTAAAATATTATATATTTAAACAAAAGAAATACTTTAAAACAAAATCAATATAGTACATTATCATCATTTTTCAATCACATTAATTACAACAACAAAATATTAAAAATAACATGTATTAAAGAACACTATGTGCATAAATATATATCTCAAGTGAATTAGTGTCCAAACCAGCACTAGCCATTTCTTCTATTCTTTTTTGAATCTGCAGATTACATATTTTCTATTTCAACTACTGAAAGCAATAAAGAAACAAATACAAAAGGCTAAGAATAATTAACATTAAAATTGAAAAGGGTACAAGTACAAACCTCAGAGAGCAGAAGGGAGTAGAAGAGCATCATCCCATATACTCAGAAAATATCCATGGATTAAGAGCTGCTTGGAATATAATTTGGACAAAGCAATTCGTGAAGTTTCAGGCAGAACAAGTTGGACGATCAAATAATCATATATGAGAAGTAAAGAACCAAATTTCAAAACAAATGAACATATATACATATACATAGATGAAGTGTTCAGCGTAGCTAGTGACCACAAATTTTATGCATTCAAAAGTTACTTTGATGAAAATAGATTATTATTATTATTATTACCTTGTTTACAAGTGGTGCTTGAGGGTGAGAGGGCATCAGGTGGTGTTTCGGAACCGATAGTGCATGCTTTCCTACGAACAAAAGAAGACCGAGAATGGCCCACAACTACATATAATATATACACACAACACAAAACATGAATGAGTGTAGTATCTTGCTTTTGCTGCTTCTATTGTCATCTAACTTCATTCATGCATTGGTTATCACCTCTTTATGCCTTCTTTCTTGTTGGTTAATAAAGAAGAACATAAAGTAAATCTAAAGACAGATGTGGAATCGAAAATTCCTAAAAGCCAAAATAATAATAATAATAGTAATCAGAATTATAAATTTGTTAGTTATATATTCAGCTCCATGAAAGTTCAAGAGCTTGGAATATAATCTGGACAAAGCAATTCGTGAAGTCTTAGGCAGAGCAAGTTGGATGATCAAATAATCAAATATGAGAAGTAAAAAACCAAAAGAAATTTGATACTGTGATAAAATGGTTTAAGGCAATTATTTATATACTATAAGATGTACCGATGTATGAGTCAAAATAGACAATGATTATTGAAGATTGGAGAAGAGCAACAACAGTAGTCTTATCGAGTGAATTATTCCTTACTACAACATCCACCAGCCCTGTTTCCTTGCAGAGAAAAACCTGAACTCAAAAGTCAAAACGATATAAGAAGCTACTCGCAATCAAATCTATTGAATAAGAAATCAAGCAATGGTGGCAGATTACCTGCAGGTGAGGTAATTTTCTGATGGCAAGTATGGATGGTAGTTGGATGCAGTCCATTCCCCAGTGATACGTAAAAATTAGATTTCACGTATAACCGGCAAGTATACCGGGTCGTATCAAGTAATAAAACTCACAAAGAGTGAGGTCGATCCCACGGAGATTGGTAGATTAAGCAACTTTAGTTAAATGGTAGATTTAGTCAAGCAAACGTAGTTTTGATTTCATGAGCATTTTGATTTTTGGACATAATTGCAAGAATTTAAATGGCAAAGAATGTAAAGAACTAGAAGAGAGAAATACAGTGAAAGTAAATAACGGAAACTTAAATTGCAAGAAACTTAAATGACATCAAAAGTAAATTGCATGAAAATAGAGTGCTGAATTCTAAAGAGCAAAAGAGTAAATAGCAAGAAATAAAGAAGCAGAATGTAAATGACAAGAATAATAAATTGCAAGAGTGTAGAAGGGAATTAGGCAATGGGTATTCAAGCACTAAGAGCAAAAGAAATGAGAATTAATGATAGAGAGAATCATTAGGGATCAGAGATGCTAGTTTTCATGAATTGATGTTAGTCAAATCCTTCTCAATCATGGTATAGATCCATGGCAAATGGGTAATTGAATCCCAATCTCTTGGTGATTCAATTTCTCTAAACATAACCAATTGCCACTCTCGTGATCTAAGTGTTCATGAGAAGAGATGAAGCTCAATCCTAATCCAGCCACACAATTCCCATAATCTCAACCAAGGAGAGTTACATCTCACATACTAACCAAGGTGTATTGATTAAAGAAATCATGAAAGGATGAACTCTAAACTGAATTATGTGGCTCATTCCTCAAATTCACCACATAATTCATATAGATTAACCCCTCTCTCGATGGTGGTTGAATCTTTGAAGAACAAGAGTTCCCTCTTTAGATCAACCACTAGAATTGAGGAGGAAAAGATGAGTTCACCAATGCATTCCAACAAGCAGAGCTCTTCCCCCTAATGAAAGTGGGGTTTAGTGAGTCATAGCTCCAATTTCAACAGCAATTGCCATAAACCAAAATTTAACTAAAATGCAAAGAAAGATGAAGAAGAATAAGGAAATGCTTAAAGCTTAAGAAATGAAGAAGAGAAGTTCCAAGAAGAACCAAAAATGCTCTCCGGGTATCCTCCCGGAAGTACTAAAGAGTTCTCAAAATAAAAGTGCTAAGAGTCTAAAAAGTCTAAGTGTCAAAAGTCCTCTCAAAGTACAAACTCAATCTCTATTTATATTAGTCCTAAAATTCCTTCAAAGATCTTCAATTGGGCTAGCAATGTGGGCTTTCTCTTTGTTGAATTTCTGGTTCAATTGATGAAGTTTCTGGCCTTTGTGAGGAATAGAGGAAGCAGAGCAAGTTGGCTACAATTCTGGCCCATTGAGGGGCGTTATTGGCAACAACTCTAGGCTTAATGCACGTTGGCAACGTGCATGGTATTTTCCTGGAAGTGAAGTTTGAGACTTGGGCGTTGCTGGCCCAAGTTATTGCCAACAACTTGCTTTTCTTCTTCTTGACTCTTCTTTCATGTCTAATGTTGCCCAGAATTTGAGTGTCAATCCTCTGCTTCAATATAGACTATTATACATCATTGGAAAGCTCTTGATGTCTTCTTTCCAATGCCACTGGAATCACCTCATTTGGACTTTCCTAGCTCAAGTTATGCTTCCTCAAAGAAGGTAAGGTCAAGCTGCCAAGTTGTTGCCAAAACGCACCCATTCTCCCAAGTTGGCAACGTGCTCGTGCCTAGCCTCCCAAGGCAGAGAAATGAGGCTGGCGTTGTTGCCAAACACGCCTTCTTGCTAGCACGTTGGCAACGTGCCCGTTGCTTCCTCATGGGCTGCCTTCTAGCCTCCTTGAATTTCAACTTCATTTCCTTGTTTTTGGGCCTAAAGATGACTCTGATTCGAGCTTCCATTTCATGCTCCACTATAGATTATATATGGTTGGAAAGCTCTGAATGTCAGCTTTCCAACGCAACTGGAAGCACTCAATTTGGATCTCTATAACTCAAGTTATGCTCGTTTGAAGGAGACAGGGTCAGGCTGCCAAAATCGCACACGTTTTTGGTGAAAACGCCCTTGTTTCCAGCGTTGCCAACGTGCTCAGATTCTAAAGCTCTAAATGAAGCCATCTTTTGAAGCTTCAAATGAATGCCAATCCCATACTATGATATATGGTTGGAAAGCTCTGGATGTCTACTTTTCAATGCCGTTGAGAGTGCATCATTTGGATCTTTGTAGCTCAAGATATACTCCATTGAAGGAGGTAAGGTCAGGCTGTCCAGCTCTCCAGCGTTTTTGGCAAACACTCCTTTGTTCTTCCAAGTTAGCAACGTGCTACCTCCATTCTTCACCATCCAAAGCTTCCTGGCGTTGTTACCAAACACGCCAATGCTTTCTTGAGTTGGTAACGTGCTCTATGCTCTTTCCTAGCTCCAAATATTGCTTCCCACGTTGGCATTGAACACGCCTATAGAAGCTGGCGTTGCCAACGTGGTTGGCAGCTCTTCCTGGCGTTGGCAACGTGGTTGGCAGCCTGTCCTGGCGTTGGCAACTTGGCTGGCACCCAAGATTTGGTGTCTAGCCAAGCAACCATTCCTGGCGTTGCCTCAGAACACGCCAATGCAAGTGGCGTTGGCAACGTGCTTGCTAGCCCAAAATCTTGCCCCTGGCGTTATTGAAGAACACGCCAGTTCATTTCCAAGTTAGCAACGCTCTCGTGTGCCCATACTCCTAGCTTGCATGCATTGCCAAGGAACACTCCCATGGTTCCTAGCTCAGCAATGTGCTCGAGCTCCCCTTGGCTTAACTCTTTGCTTGCCTGGGCGTTGCCTTCAAACACGCACCATTTTCTTCAAGTTAGCAACGCCAACATATGCTCTTCCAAGGCTGCCTGGCGTTGCCTCCAATAACGCAGCCTTTCTCCAAGTTGGCAACGCCAACATATGCTCTTCCAAGGCTGCCTGGCGTTGCCTCCAATAACGCAGCCTTTCTCCAAGTTGGCAACGCCAACTTCTCTTCTTCTTGCCCAGCTTGCATCATTCTTGCTTCCATGCTTCCTTGTTTCATCACCTATCATCAACAAAGGAAATAGCTTCAAAGTCTTACCAATTCATGCAATAAATTTCATGAGATTCATTCATACTCATTCATGTATGTATTCCTTAAATCATTTGCATGCATTTGGCTAGAATCAACATGTTCCTTGGTGTTCTCATGCATGAAGACAAAACTCATAAAAAGACTTGTTTATTTAGAGAAAATGAGTGAAACTAAGCTAAAACCAACTAAACTAACTAGCTAATATAGTAAATATGCAAATGCATCACAACACCAAACTTAAACCTTGCTTGTCCTCAAGCAACAAAAGAACTATGCACAAAGATTTCTTTTAATTGGAATGAGTTGAGGAATAGCTTGTAATACCTTGGTGAGTGAAGTGATTAAGTGATAGTGGGGTGAACTCTGAATTATGTGTTCATGCAAGGGTCCCAGTGCTTATCAGTCCTTACATTTTGGGAGTCTTAGATCTTAGGACTTTCATTCAAATGATATCATGGAAATCTCTCTATAGGTAATCACCTTGAAACAGCACATAGTTTATGTGTCTTGGCCTTGACTCTAAGTGTCATGTCTCAAAGCGGCTCTTTAGATAAGCTTTCAATCAATACTCCCAAACCAGTTGGTTTTAAGGTATTAGGTGTTGAAACACCCCTTAGGATTTACTTGCTCAAGCCTCTCTCTTTGACACAATTCTACCACAAGCATTTAACTAGGATAGTAACTCTTTGAGTTCTCATTTCCTTCTTTTTCTTCCTAGTAATTGATGCTCAGAGCCTTTTGCCATGTTCTTTTTTTTTTTTTTTTGCTGCTTCTTGGATCAATAAGTGTTTGAGAATCTCCATAATACTTCTTTGAACTCTATTTCCTGCCTATGAGCTCCCATGCAAGTTTTCACAAACATGAAACCTCAATACACAATCATACAACTAGAACCACCACTTCTCTTAATCTTTTGCTTGCCTCAAAATAGATTTTTGACTCCTCAATCATTCTTTTCAAAGAAATGTTCTCTGTTTGCATTTTCATAGGTATTGAGTGCAAGCAATTTCAAGAGTATGGTGTTATGATATATCAAACATCTTAGTTATTGAACTACAAAGAAGTTATACTAAGCAGACAAACAGGGGTACAATATCACTTTCAATCATAGTAGTTTGAATACAAGACAATCACTCAACAATACAACCTTTTGGAGTTTACTTGCTTTACTCCTTATCATCATCATTGTTGGTCTTTATATCCCTCTTTGTCTCTTTGGTTGATGATGCTTGATCCTTTTCAAGATTGAAGTGATCGCCTACAATGAACTTTGAAAGTTGCTTGTCCCCAAGCACTTGAGAGATGGTTAGCATGCATGTATGCTTGTGATCTTCTAGACATAAGTTGGTGTGGGGACACCAAACTTAGTTCCTTGCTTACTTTTATATGCAGTGGAATGAATACATGTAAGAAACATCAAGTGCTTCTATTAAGGAAATAAAATCTAAATTAAAAGTAGCAATTGTTAAGTAATTTTTCTGATTGTTTGGAGCTAGTGACTAATCATGCAAAGGGTTAAAATGTGTCTTTAATGAAACTTTTTGGTGGAACACCAAACTTAGCACCTCACATTCACCTTTGAATTCTGTTGGTGTGTAACACCAAACTTAGCTCCTTGCAATGCAGATAAATATACTTAACTCTTTTATTGAATTAACTAAGAAAAGAAGACTACCTTTGGTTGGGTTGCCTCCCAACAAGCGCTTTTTTTTTCGTCATTAGCTTGACGGTTGTCCCTCTTTAGGGCGGATGATGATCATAGTGCCTTAATCCTTCCCCTCTCACCGTGAGCTTCCTTCCAGTATCATTCTTGATGATTTCCACATGTTCAAGTGAGAGGATTTTGTTCACTGTGTAGTATCCAGAAAAGTGTGGAGATGTCTCTATTGGTTGGTAAGTTAGCATCACTTTATCCCCTGGTGAGAAGTCTTCAGTGGAGATTTTCTTGTTTCTCCATCCTCTTGGCATTTTCTTCTTGGGACTCTCTTCTTTTCCAGGAGATAGTTCAGGTTTTGGGATCTCAATTTTTGGACTGTCCTTGCTATGAATCTTAAATGCTGACTTTGATTGCAGCTTCTCCTCTATTCTTTAAGCTTGTTGCAGCACCTCCACCTCTTCATTTTCTTTCCAGCATGAGCTTGGAAGTGCCTCATCAGGTGCCTCTTTCAAGTTTGGATCTATGGAATCAATCTTCATACACTCTTCTTCTTGGGTGGAGTCTTGCAAATTCTTGAAGACATAGAACACTTTATGCTCATCATGCACCCTTAGCATTAATTCTCCTTTTTCGACATCTATCAATGCCCTGGCAGTAGCTAAAAAGGGCCTCCCTAGAATAATGGGAGTGTTGTCATCTTCCTCTATGTCTAGGATGACAAAGTCAACCGGGAGGAAAAATTTGTCCACCTTTACTAATACATTCTCTACAACCCCGAGTGCTTGCTGAATAGATTTATCCGCCATTTGAAGGGCTATCTTTGTAGGTTTCAATTCATGAATCTGAAGCTTCCTCATCAAAGATAGAGGCATCAGATTTATGCTTGCACCAAGATCACAAAATGCTCTCTCAATCATCATGTTACCTATTGTGCAGGGGATGTGAAAGCTCCCTGGGTCTTTCATCTTCTTTGGCAACTTTTTCTGGATGATGGCACTACACTCCCTGGTCATCACAACCGTTTGTCCCTCTTTCAAGGATCTTTTCTTTGTCAACAATTCCTTCATGAACTTAGCATATAGGGGCATCTGTTCAAGTGCTTCAATGAAGGGGATGTTGATGTGTAGTGTCTTGAATATTTCCAAGAATTTGGAATATTGCTTCTCTTTGTTCTCTTCTTTAAACCTTTGAGGATATGGGAGCATTGGTTGGTATGCTTTCACTGCCTCCTTCTTAGCTAATTTATCACTTTGTGTATAGGTTTCTTGCTCCTGCTTTTGTTCCTTCACCTCTTCTTTTAAGCCTTCTTTGATGTGCTCTTCCTGAGTAATGGCTTCTGTCTCCACTTTCTTCCCACTTCTCAGGGTGATTGCTTTACACTCCTCCCATTTTATGACTTTTTCTGTGTCTCTTGGGTTGGGTATCGTATCACTTGGAAGAACATTGGTTGGCCGTTCAGCTTGTTTGGCTAATTGTCCCACTTGTCGCTCAATACTCTTCATGGTGGCCTCATGTTCCTTTTGTCCCTTAGCTAAGGCTTGAGTGGTTTGAGCAAGTGCTTGCAAGGTTGCTTCAAGACTTGCAATTCTGGTCTCATGATGGTCAATTGGGGATATGATGGGGGTTGATTGTTGTTGGAAGTTGTTGGGTGGATTAGTGTGGTAATTCTGTGTGTTGGATGTTGGTGCAGGAAAGTTGTTTTGGTGAGTTTGTGAGTTATTATGAGGGTGTTGATATGTGTTTTGTGTTTTTCTATATTGGTTAGTGTTGGTGGCATGGTGATTTTGGTTATTTGTGTTGCGGGTGTGGTTGTGGTTGTTATTCTTTTGCCAATGGTTTTCACCCCACCTTAGATTGGGGTGATTTTTCCAAGAGGAGTTGTATGTATCACCATGAAATTCATCCTGAGAATTTGAAGTATTTTGCATGTATTGAACTTGTTCTTGTGGCTGTTCAACAGTGGTCCCTTCACCTTGGCTCCATTCAAGTGATGGTTGATTTGTTGTGTTCACTAATGCTAGCTGGAAACCATCCATTCTCTTTGTTATCATTTCCATTTGTTGTTGGATTTGTTGGTGCATTAACTTATTTTGTGCCATGATAGCGTCAACACCTTCAAGCTCCATTACACCTTTCTTTGGGGCCGGGTTATGTTGCCTCTCTGATGAGTAATAATACTGATTGTTTGCCACAATCTCAATGAGGTCTTGAGCCTCCTCAGCAGTTTTCATCATGTTGAGTGATCCCCCTGATGAGTAGTCTAGTCCCTTCCTTGCTTCTAAGCTTAAGCATTCATAGAAGTTTTGGAGTTTGACCCAGTCACTAAACATATCAGGTGGACATCTTCTCATGAGTGCCTTATATCTTTCCCAGGCTTCATACAATGACTCCCCTTCCATTTGCCTGAAAGTTTGAACCTCTGTCTTCAACTTGATGATTCTTTGAGGTGGGTAGAACTTTGCTAGAAATCTGCCCATCAGGTCATTCCAATTGTCGAGGCTTTCCTTGGGGAATGACTCTAGCCATTGAGTGGCCTTGTCCCTCAAAGAAAATGGGAATAGCAGCAGTTTGTAGACATCTGGATGCACTCCATTTGTCTTCACTGTGTTGCATATCCTCAGAAAAATAGACAAGTGTTGATTTGGGTCTTCAAGAGGTCCCCCTCCATAGGAGCAGTTGTTTTGTACCAAAGTGATGAGTTGGGGTTTTAACTCAAAGTTATTGGCCTGAACACTTGGAGTGGCAATACTACTCCCACAATATCTTGGATCAGGGATGGTATAAGAGGATAGCACTCTTCTAGGTGGTCCATCATTGTTGTTGACCCCTCCAGGAGGATTGTGCATCTCATCCTCCATGACTTGATCTTCTCCCTCTGACTCCTCTTCACCAACTATTCCCTTTCCTCTTTCTGCTCTTCTTCTCCTTCGGAGGGTTCTCTCGTCCTCAGTATTAAGTCTATTAGCTCCTGACATACACAAACGAAACCAAAATCACAAGTGAAATACTCTAGAACTAGAGTGGAATTGGAGTTAGTGAAACAAAGTATCAAACAGTTAGCGGGCTTAACAAAAACATTAAAAAAAAATGCTTAATCTAAACCACCATTCACTTAATCATTGTCAATCTTTTCCAATCCCCGGCAACGGCGCCAAAAACTTGATACGTAAAAATTAGATTTCACGTATAACCGGCAAGTATACCGGGTCGTATCAAGTAATAAAACTCACAAAGAGTGAGGTCGATCCCACGGAGATTGGTAGATTAAGCAACTTTAGTTAAATGGTAGATTTAGTCAAGCAAACGTAGTTTTGATTTCATGAGCATTTTGATTTTTGGACATAATTGCAAGAATTTAAATGGCAAAGAATGTAAAGAACTAGAAGAGAGAAATACAGTGAAAGTAAATAACGGAAACTTAAATTGCAAGAAACTTAAATGACATCAAAAGTAAATTGCATGAAAATAGAGTGCTGAATTCTAAAGAGCAAAAGAGTAAATAGCAAGAAATAAAGAAGCAGAATGTAAATGACAAGAATAATAAATTGCAAGAGTGTAGAAGGGAATTAGGCAATGGGTATTCAAGCACTAAGAGCAAAAGAAATGAGAATTAATGATAGAGAGAATCATTAGGGATCAGAGATGCTAGTTTTCATGAATTGATGTTAGTCAAATCCTTCTCAATCATGGGTATAGATCCATGGCAAATGGGTAATTGAATCCCAATCTCTTGGTGATTCAATTTCTCTAAACATAACCAATTGCCACTCTCGTGATCTAAGTGTTCATGAGAAGAGATGAAGCTCAATCCTAATCCAGCCACACAATTCCCATAATCTCAACCAAGGAGAGTTACATCTCACATACTAACCAAGGTGTATTGATTAAAGAAATCATGAAAGGATGAACTCTAAACTGAATTATGTGGCTCATTCCTCAAATTCACCACATAATTCATATAGATTAACCCCTCTCTCGATGGTGGTTGAATCTTTGAAGAACAAGAGTTCCCTCTTTAGATCAACCACTAGAATTGAGGAGGAAAAGATGAGTTCACCAATGCATTCCAACAAGCAGAGCTCTTCCCCCTAATGAAAGTGGGGTTTAGTGAGTCATAGCTCCAATTTTAACAGCAATTGCCATAAACCAAAATTTAACTAAAATGCAAAGAAAGATGAAGAAGAATAAGGAAATGCTTAAAGCTTAAGAAATGAAGAAGAGAAGTTCCAAGAAGAACCAAAAATGCTCTCCGGGTATCCTCCCGGAAGTACTAAAGAGTTCTCAAAATAAAGGTGCTAAGAGTCTAAAAAGTCTAAGTGTCAAAAGTCCTCTCAAAGTACAAACTCAATCTCTATTTATATTAGTCCTAAAATTCCTTCAAAGATCTTCAATTGGGCTAGCAATGTGGGCTTTCTCTTTGTTGAATTTCTGGTTCAATTGATGAAGTTTCTGGCCTTTGTGAGGAATAGAGGAAGCAGAGCAAGTTGGCTACAATTCTGGCCCATTGAGGGGCGTTATTGGCAACAACTCTAGGCTTAATGCACGTTGGCAACGTGCATGGTATTTTCCTGGAAGTGAAGTTTGAGACTTGGGCGTTGCTGGCCCAAGTTATTGCCAACAACTTGCTTTTCTTCTTCTTGACTCTTCTTTCATGTCTAATGTTGCCCAGAATTTGAGTGTCAATCCTCTGCTTCAATATAGACTATTATACATCATTGGAAAGCTCTTGATGTCTTCTTTCCAATGCCACTGGAAGCACCTCATTTGGACTTTCCTAGCTCAAGTTATGCTTCCTCAAAGAAGGTAAGGTCAAGCTGCCAAGTTGTTGCCAAAAACGCACCCATTCTCCCAAGTTGGCAACGTGCTCGTGCCTAGCCTCCCAAGGCAGAGAAATGAGGCTGGCGTTGTTGCCAAACACGCCTTCTTGCTAGCACGTTGGCAACGTGCCCGTTGCTTCCTCATGGGCTGCCTTCTAGCCTCCTTGAATTTCAACTTCATTTCCTTGTTTTTGGGCCTAAAGATGACTCTGATTCGAGCTTTCATTTCATGCTCCACTATAGACTATTATATATGGTTGGAAAGCTCTGAATGTCAGCTTTCCAACGCAACTGGAAGCACTCAATTTGGATCTCTATAACTCAAGTTATGCTCGTTTGAAGGAGACAGGGTCAGGCTGCCAAAATCGCACACGTTTTTGGTGAAAACGCCCTTGTTTCCAGCGTTGCCAACGTGCTCAGATTCTAAAGCTCTAAATGAAGCCATCTTTTGAAGCTTCAAATGAATGCCAATCCCATACTATGATATATGGTTGGAAAGCTCTGGATGTCTACTTTTCAATGCCGTTGAGAGTGCATCATTTGGATCTTTGTAGCTCAAGATATACTCCATTGAAGGAGGTAAGGTCAGGCTGTCCAGCTCTCCAGCGTTTTTGGCAAACACTCCTTTGTTCTTCCAAGTTAGCAACGTGCTACCTCCATTCTTCACCATCCAAAGCTTCCTGGCGTTGTTACCAAACACGCCAATGCTTTCTTGAGTTGGTAACGTGCTCTATGCTCTTTCCTAGCTCCAAATATTGCTTCCCACGTTGGCATTGAACACGCCTATAGAAGCTGGCGTTGGCAACGTGGTTGGCAGCTCTTCCTGGCGTTGGCAACGTGGTTGGCAGCATGTCCTGGCGTTGGCAACTTGGCTGGCTCCCAAGATTTGGTGTCTAGCCAAGCAACCATTCCTGGCGTTGCCTCAGAACACGCCAATGCAAGTGGCGTTGGCAACGTGCTTGCTAGCCCAAGATCTTGCCCCTGGCGTTATTGAAGAACACGCCAGTTCATTTCCAAGTTAGCAACGCTCTCGTGTGCCCATACTCCTAGCTTGCATGCGTTGCCAAGGAACACTCCCATGGTTCCTAGCTCAGCAATGTGCTCGAGCTCCCCTTGGCTTAACTCTTTGCTTGCCTGGGCGTTGCCTTCAAACACGCACCATTTTCTTCAAGTTAGCAACGCCAACATATGCTCTTCCAAGGCTGCCTGGCGTTGCCTCCAATAACGCAGCCTTTCTCCAAGTTGGCAACGCCAACATATGCTCTTCCAAGGCTGCCTGGCGTTGCCTCCAATAACGCAGCCTTTCTCCAAGTTGGCAACGCCAACTTCTCTTCTTCTTGCCCAGCTTGCATCATTCTTGCTTCCATGCTTCCTTGTTTCATCACCTATCATCAACAAAGGAAATAGCTTCAAAGTCTTACCAATTCATGCAATAAATTTCATGAGATTCATTCATACTCATTCATGTATGTATTCCTTAAATCATTTGCATGCATTTGGCTAGAATCAACATGTTCCTTGGTGTTCTCATGCGTGAAGACAAAACTCATAAAAAGACTTGTTTATTTAGAGAAAATGAGTGAAACTAAGCTAAAACCAACTAAACTAACTAGCTAATATAGTAAATATGCAAATGCATCACCCAGCTTCTTTTCCAATCTTGAATCCGCCAACTGGTTTTCCTGCTTGCAGAGCACCTTGAGTAACTGCATTCATTAACCCTGGTCCAGCCCCTGACCATGAAGTGCAATCCAAAAGATTTGCTATCTGTGCAGCACATGGATAAAACAGTAAATAATTTAAAAAGAAGATTTTATCAGAAAGAGATACAAAAGAGGATGAGACATCCTCATATAAAAACAAAAAGATATGATTAACACCTAAAGTGATAAGCCATGTAACAATGCTAGATTATCCCTTTGCATAAGTTAGGGAAAAACCAAAAAACCCTTAAGCAGGCCAGGAGCTTTTCGTCATAGGGAAGCCAAAATGGTAATCCTATCCCAAATAAAATCAATATTTGAAAGGAATCATTAAAAGTCCTAGAGCTCATTTCCACTCATTAAAACCCATTGCCAATATAACATATTCACAATTGTCTATGCCAGAAAGTAATGATGTTTTTTGGAATGCCAACTTACACATCATACTCCAAGAGCACCTAAGAATATAGTACTTGGACATCAATTACACTGAATTGAGAACTTGAGGAGCAATACTGCGTCTAACTGTTACAGTATTGGAACCCAAAATGCATTTAACAATGAATGATAACTTACTTGTTGTCTAGCTGTTACATTGAATTTTTGAAGCAAGAATGCTTTAGGATCCATTTGCCCAGGAGGCCTTCCAATCCCTAACAGGAGACAAACTCAATATAATTATGATGGTGATAATAATAAAATTTAGGGATAAAGAAGAAACAACTTTGCAATAAAACTAACCGATTCTTAGCCGAGGTCATTCTCTATTTCCTCTAAAGTGATAGATAACACTCTTCAACCTAATTCAGTGAAAAGTGAGAAGCGAGTACAAGATAAATAGTAGAACTTGAGAGAAGAAGCTGAATTTATGTTCCCAGAACAACTAGTTCCCTAAGCCTAAAAAATGTTATTGATTGTAAACATCAGTTTGGTTGCTTCAGATAACTAGGGAGAAAATTTACTTTTCCTCTTCACCTAAATCAGTGAAGCAGTAAAAATATATGATAGATAACATATTGCCTGTTGACAAACACAAATGTGATGAACAATGATGAAGATAAGTACAGAATACAATGATTAGGAAATAATTGATTTAACAAAATGGAAGGTATATAACCTCAAATTAATGCATAGATTAAAGAGCCTCGAGACCAATATGACTAAAGAACATATGAAAATAGAAACTCATTTTTCAAGAAGCACAGGGGCCTAAACCCTAAATCCTGAGAATCAAATAAGAATATCTTGTTGACCAATCCAAAAAGCCATTAGACCTTGCACTACACTATACAGAAAACAGTGAATCAAATAATGCCATTTTGTTCTGATAATGAATTAATGATGTCTACAAAGAATTAAAACATAATAATCACTAATAATATATAAGTCTAAAATTAAAGCACAACGATCACTAATTTGCGATACAATATTATTAATAGACAGTCAATAACAATAAAGAACAAAATTAGTAATCAAAACAACAATAAAGTTTAATCAAACCAAAACTATAATCAAGCCAAGACATAAACTACATAAACAGTTAAACATTACTGAAGAACAAGAGGAAATACCTGTAAAATAGTTGCACAGAACAGAGGAGACGACACAGAGAAAAAAATTATTATTAATAAACAAAAAATATCAGAAAATTAATAGAGAAGAAGAAGAAAAGGAAGTACCAGCAGCGCGGAAGTTCAAAGGAATTGGAGTGAGAGAAAGCGGCGTTTGGTGCACGAAATTGCAATAACACTTTTGCAATCCCGCACAACTAACCAGCAAGTGCACTGGGTCGTCCAAGTAATACCTTGCGTGAGCAAGGGTCGATCCCATGGAGATTGTCGGCTTGAAGCAAGCTATGGTTATCTTGTAAATCTTAGTCAGGATATCAGAAATTATCAGGATTGATTGTAAAAAGCAAAAGAACATGAAAAAGGTACTTGTTTTGCAGTAATGGAGAATAGGCTGAGGCTTTGGAGATGCTCCATCTTCCGAATCTCTGCTTTCCTACTGTCATCTTCATCAAACACGCAAGGCTCCTTCCATGGCAAGCTGTATGTAGGGTTTCACCGTTGTCAGTGGCTACCTCCCATCCTCTCATTGGAAATACGTCCCTGATGCTCTGTCACAGCATCGGCTATCCATCTGTCGGTTCTCAATCAGGCCGGAATAGAATCCAGTGATTCTTTTGCGTCTGTCACTAACGCCCCGCCTTCAGGAGTTTGAAGCACGTCACAGTCATCCAGTCATTGAATCCTACTCAGAATACCACAGACAAGGTTTAGACCTTCCGGATTCTCTTGAATGCCGCCATCAGTTCTAGCTTATACCACGAAGATTCCGATTAAAGAACCCAAGAGATATCTACTTAATCTAAAATAGAACGGAGGTGGTTGTCAAGCACACGTTCATGGTTGAGAGCATGATGAGTGTCACGGATCATCACATTCATCCGGGTTAGGAGCAAGTGATATCTTAGAATGGAAGCAAGCATGATTGAATAAGAAACAGTAGTAATTGCATTAATCCATCAAGACACAGCAGAGCTCCTCACCCCCAACCATGGGGTTTAGAGACTCATGCCGTGGAAGGTACAAGAAACGTGTAAAAAGTGTTATGAGGTCCTAAGGTACCGATTACAATGTCAAAAGATCCTATAAATAGTAAACTAGTATCCTAAGGTTTACAGAAATGAGTAAATGACAGAAAAATCCACTTCCGGGCCCACTTGGTGTGTGCTTGGGCTGAGCAATGAAGCAATTTCGTGTAGAGACCTTTTCTGGAGTTAAACGCCAGCTTTCATGCCAGTTTGGGCGTTTAACTCCAAGTTTTATGCCAGTTCCGGCGTTTAACGCTGGAATTTCTGTAGGTGACTTTGAACGCCGGTTTGGGCCATCAAATCTTGGGCAAAGTATGGACTATCATATATTGCTGGAAAGCCCAGGATGTCTACTTTCCAATGCCGTTGAGAGCGCGCCAATTGGGCTTATTTAGCTCCAGAAAATCCTCTTCGAGTGCAGGGAGGTCAGAATCCAACAGCATCTGCAGTCCTTTTCAGTCTCTGGATCAGATTTTTGCTCAGAACCTTCAATTTCAGCCAGAAAATACCTGAAATCACAGAAAAACACACAAACTCATAGTAAAGTCCAGAAAAGTGAATTTTAACTAAAAACTAATAAAAATATACTAAAAACTAACTAAAAGATACTAAAAACATACTAAAAACAATGCCAAAAAGCGTATAAATTATCCGCTCATCACAACACCAAACTTAAATTGTTGCTTGTCCCCAAGCAACTGAAAATCAAAATAGGATAAAAAGAAGAGAATATACTATAGACTCCAAAATATCAAAGAAACATAGCTCCAATTAGATGAGCGGGACTAGTAGCTTTTTGCCTCCGAACAGTTTTGGCATCTCACTCTATCCTTTGAAGTTCAGAATGATTGGCATCTATGAGAACTCAGAACTCAGATAGTGTTATTGATTCTCCTAGTTAAGTATGATGATTCTTGAACATAGCTAGTGTATGAGTCTTGGCTGAGACCCAAAGCACTCTGTCTTCCAGTATTACCACCGGATACATACATGCCACAGACACATAATTGGGTGAACCTTTTTAGATTGTGACTCAGCTTTGCTAAAGTCCCCAATTAGAGGTGTCTAGGGTTCTTAAGCACACTCTTTTTGCCTTGGTTCACAACTTTATTTCTTTCTTTTTCTTTTCTTCTTTTCTTTTCTTTTTTTTTCGAAATTTTTTTTTTCACTGCTTTTTCTTGCTTCAAGAATCAATTTTGATGATTTTTCAGATCCTCAATAACAGTTCTCTTTCTCCTCATTCTTTCAAGAGCCAACAAATTTAACATTCTCAAAACATCAAATTCAAAAGACATATGCACTGTTCAAGCATTCATTCAGAAAACAAAAAGTATTGTCACCACATCAAACTAATTCAACTAGTTTCAAGGATAAATTTTGAAATCCTGTACTTCTTGTTCTTTTGTGATTAAAGCATTTTTCTTTTAAGAGAGGTGATGGATTCATAAGACATTCATAGCTTTAAGGCATAAACTTTAATTTTATTAATTATGAATTAAGAACAAGACTCAGAAAATAAATATAAGATGAAACAAAATAAACTAAAAAAAAACGAAAACAATAGGCTCCTAACGATAGAGGTTTTCACAGAGTTAGGACTCAACAACCTTGATTTTGAGAAGTGGATGCTCCCTCAGCTTGGGAGGAGAGCTTTTGGCGTTTCATCTCTTGAATTTCACGCCCCTGCTTCTCTTGTTCCTTCAGCAATTTGCAGAGCATGCAGTTTTGATTCTGCTGTTCTTCCTTAAGTTGCTCCATAGTCTCTTGCAACTTGTTGATAGATGCCTCTAGGCTGGCCCAGTAGCCAATTTCAGGGAATTCAGGGAGGAACTCATGCGCCCTCCTTTTGATAGAGTTGTCTTGCACTTGTCCTTCCATTGACTTCTTGGTGATTGGATGTTCAATGGGTATGAACTCATCTACTCCCATCTTCACCCCAGCCTCTTTACAGAGCAAGGAGATCAAGCTTGGGTAAGCCAATTTGGCTTCAGTGGAATTTTTATTTGCAATTGTGTAGATCTCACAAGCAATCACATGATGCACCTCCACTTCTCTTCCAAGCATAATGCAATGAATCATCACTGCTCTCTTGATGGTGACCTCAGAACGGTTGCTAGTGGGCAATATGGAATGCCCAATAAAGTCTAGCCAACCTCTTGCAATTGGTTTGAGGTCTCCCCTCTTGAGTTGGTTTGGGACACCCTTTGAATTGGTTATCCACTTAGTTCCAGGGAGGCATATGTCCTCTAGAACTTGATCCAACCCTTTATCTACTCTCACCATCCTCCTATTGAAGGAGTCAGGATCATCTTGCAGTTGAGGCAACTTAAAGATTTCTCTTATTTTGTCCAGATGGAAGTACATAACTTTCCCTCTGACCATGGTTCTATAGGTATGGTAAGCGGTTCCAGTCATTCTCTGCTTATCTGTCAGCCACAGATTTGAGTAGAATTCCTGAACCATGTTCCTTCCAACCTTTGTCTCAGGATTGGTTAGAACTTCCCAACCTCTGTTTCGAATTTGCTCTTGGATCCCCGGATATTCATCTTCTTTCAGATCAAATTTTACTTCCGGGATCACTGACCTCAGACCCATTATTTTGTGATAATGGTCTTCATGTTCTTTGGTTAAGAACTTCTCTTGATTCCAAAGATTCTTGGGATTAGTCTCTTTCTTTCCTCTTAAATTGGTTTGTTTTCCCTTAGGAGCCATGATCTTGATGAATCTTGGCTTAGTGATCACGGAAAAGCACACCAAACTTAGAGGTTTGCTTGTCCTCAAGCAAAAGAAAAGAGAGAAGAGAGGGGGAGGAGAGGAAATTCGAATGGTGTGATGGAATGAGGGAGCCAAACGTGTATTTATAAGGTGGGGAGGGGATTTGAGAGAAATTTGAAAGGAGATTTGAGAAGATATGGAAAGAAATTGAGAAAAGGGTGAAATTTTTGAACAATGTTTGTAATTGATTTGAAATAAATTTGAAGAGTGGTTTTGATTTTTGAAGATTTGAAAGTGAATGATGAGTGATTGAAGTGTGATTTTGTAGAAAAGTATGGGTGAGAAAAGGAAAGTTTGAAAAAAAATTGAATTGAAAACAAAATTGTGGTCCCCCCACCAAGCTGGCGTTAAACGCCCAGAATGGCACCCATTCTGGCGTTTAACGCCCATTTGCTACCCCTTTTGGGCGTTTAACGCCCAGCCAGGTGCCCTGGCTGGCGTTAAACGCCAGAAATCCTTTGTCACTGGGCGTTTTTCAGAACGCCCAGGATGCTGCACACCTGGCGTTAAACGCCCAGAATGGTGCCCATTCTGGCGTTTAACGCCCAAAATGGCACCAATCCTGGCGTTAAACGCCCAGAATGGTACCCATTCTGGCGTTTAACGCCCAAAATGCCCCTTACTGGCGTTTTTTTGCCAGTAAGCTCATTTTCTCTGCTTTTTGAGCTGAATCCTTCTGTAACTCTGTGAATTCCTTTATTTTTGATACTTGCCTCTGTAAGAACTAATCATATACCCTCCTAATGACTGGGTTGCCTCCCAGCAAGCGCTTCTTTACTGTCTTTAGCTGGACTTCTGCTAAGAATCACTCAAGTCTCAGTTTTGAGCATTCCTGCTCAAAATTTCCTTCAAGATAGTGCTTGATTCTCTGTCCATTAACAATGAACTTCTTGTCAGAATCAATATCCTGAAGCTCAACATATCCATATGGTGACACTCCTGTAATCACATACGGACCCCTCCACCGGGATTTGAGTTTTCCTGGAAACAATTTGAGCCTGGAGTTGAAGAGCAGAACTTTTTGTCCTGGCTCAAAGACTCTGGTTGACAATCTCTTGTCATGCCACTTCTTTGCCTTTTCCTTATAAATTTTAGCATTTTCAAAGGCATTGAGTCTGAACTCCTCTAGCTCATTTAGCTGAAGCAATCTTTTTTCACCAGCTAACTGAGCATCCATGTTTAGGAATCTGGTTGCCCAGTAGGCTTTATGTTCCAGTTCCACAGGCAAATGACAGGCCTTCCCATACACCAGTTGGTATGGAGAGGTTCCTATAGGAGTCTTGAATGCTGTTCTGTATGCCCACAGAGCATCATCCATGCTTTTTGCCCAATCCTTTCTTCGGGCCATCACAGTCCGTTCTAGGATTCTTTTTAGTTCTCTGTTAGAGACTTCTGCTTGCCCATTTGTCTGTGGATGATACGGAGTTGCCACTTTATGGCTAATTCCGTGTCTAACCATAGCAGAGTGTAGCAGTCTATTGCAGAAATGAGTGCCCCCATCACTGATTAGTACTCTGGGAACACCAAACCTGCTGAAGATGTGTTTCTGGAGGAATTTCAGCACGGTCTTGGTATCATTAGTGGGTGTAGCAATTGCTTCTACCCACTTAGATACATAGTCCACTGCCACCAGAATGTAAGTGTTTGAGTATGATGGTGGGAATGGCCCCATGAAGTCAATTCCCCATACATCAAACAATTGTATCTCTAATATCCCTTGTTGAAGCATGGCATATCCGTGAGGCAGGTTACCAGCTCTTTGGTAACTGTCACAGTTACGCACAAACTCTCGGGAATCTTTATAGAGAGTAGGCCAGTAGAAGCCACACTGGAGGACTTTAGTGGCTGTTCGCTCACTTCCAAAATGTCCTCCATAATGTGATCCATGGCAATGCCATAAGATCTTTTGTGCTTCTTCTCTGGGTACACATCTGCAGATCACTCCGTCAGCACATCTCTTAAAGAGATATGGTTCATCCCAGAGGTAGTACTTTGCATCTGAAATTAATTTCTTTCTTTGCACATTGCTGTACTCCTTGGGTATGAACCTCACAGCTTTATAATTTGCAATATCTGCAAACCATGGAGCTTCCTGAATGGCAAAGAGTTGCTCATCTGGGAAAGTCTCAGAGATCTCAGTAGAAGGGAGGGACGCCCCAGCTACTGGTTCTATTCGGGACAGATGATCAGCCACTTGGTTTTCTGTCCCTTTTCTGTCTCTTATTTCTATATCAAACTCTTGCAGAAGCAACACCCATCTGATAAGCCTGGGTTTTGAATCCTGCTTTGTGAGTAAGTATTTAAGAGCAGCATGGTCAGTGTACACAATCACCTTTGATCCCACTAGGTAGGATCTAAATTTGTCAATGGCATAAACCACTGCAAGTAACTCTTTCTCTGTGGTTGTGTAGTTCTTTTGTGCGTCATTTAGAACACGGCTGGCATAATAAATGACGTGCAAAAGCTTGTTATGCCTCTATCCCAACACTGCACCAATGGCATGATCACTGGCATCACACATTAATTCAAATGGCAATGTCCAATCTGGTGCAGAGATAACTGGTGCTGTGACCAGCTTAGCTTTCAGGGTCTCAAATGCCTGCAGGCACTCATTATCAAAGATAAATGGAGTGTCAGCAGCTAGCAGATTACTTAGAGGTTTGGCAATTTTTGAAAATCCTTTATAAACCTTCTGTAGAATCCTGCATGCCCAAGAAAGCTTCTGATTGCCTTAACATTGGCAGGTGGTGGTAATTTTTCAATTACCTCTACCTTTGCCTTATCCACCTCTATTCCCCTGCTTGAAATTTTGTGCCCAAGGACAATTCCTTCAGTCACCATAAAGTGACATTTCTCCCAGTTTAAAACCAGGTTAGTCTCTTGGCATCTTTTCAGGACAAGTGATAGGTGGTTAAGACAGGAGCTGAATGAGTCTCCATATACTGAAAAGTCATCCATGAAGACTTCCAGAAATTTCTCTACCATGTCTGAGAAGATAGAGAGCATGCACCTCTGAAAGGTTGCAGGTGCATTGCACAGACCAAAAGGCATTCTCCTATAGGCAAACATGCCAGAAGGGCAGGTAAATGCTGTTTTCTCTTGGTCCTGGGGATCTACTGCAATTTGGTTGTAGCCTGAATAGCCATCCAAAAAGCAGTAATAGTCATGACCAGCTAGTCTTTCTAGCATTTGGTCTATGAATGGTAAAGGAAAATGATCCTTTCTGGTGGCTGTATTGAGCCTTTTGTAGTCAATACACATACGCCACCCTGTGACTGTCCTTGTAGGAACCAGTTCATTTTTTTCATTATGAACCACTGTCATGCCTCCCTTTTTGGGAACAACTTGGACAGGGCTCACCCAGGGGCTATCAGAAATAGGATAAATAATCCCAGCCTCTAGTAATTTAGTGACCTCTTTCTGCACCACCTCCTTCATGGCTGGATTTAGCCGCCTCTGTGGTTGGACCACTGGTTTGGCATTATCCTCCAATAGGATCTTGTGCATGCATCTAGCTGGGCTAATGCCCTTAAGATCACTTATGGACCACCCAAGAGCTGTCTTGTGCGTCCTTAGCACTTGAATCAGTGCTTCCTCTTCCTGTGGATCTAAAGCAGAGCTTATAATCACTGGAAAAGTGTCACCCTCTCCTAGAAATGCATATTTCAGAGATGGTGGTAGAGGTTTGAGTTCAGGTTTGGGAGGTTTATCCTCCTCCTGAGGAATTTTCGAAAATTCCTTTACTTCCTCTAGTTCTTCTTGATCAGGTTGAGCATCTTTGAAGATGTCCTCAAGCTCTGATTCTAGGCTTTCAGTCATATTGATCTCTTCTACCAGAGAGTCAATAATGTCAGCGCCCATGCAGTCATCTGGTGTGTCTGGATGCTGCATTGCTTTCACAGCATTCAACTTGAACTCATCCTCATTGACTCTCAGGGTTACTTCCCCTTTTTGTACATCAATGAGAGTTCGTCCAGTTGCTAGGAATGGTCTTCCTAGAATGAGAGTTGCACTTTTGTGCTCCTCCATTTCCAGCACCACAAAGTCAGTGGGAAAGGCAAATGGCCCAACCTTGACAATCATGTCCTCTATTATGCCTGATGGGTGTTTAATGGAGCCATCAGCAAGTTGGAGGCATATCCTGGTTGGTTTGACTTCTCCAGCCAACCCAAGCTTTCTGATAGTGGATGCAGGTATTAGATTGATGCTTGCTCCAAGATCACATAGGGCTGTCTTGGTGCAAGCGCCTTCTAATGTGCATGGTATTATAAAGCTTCCAGGATCTTGAAGCTTTTCTGGTAAGCTTTTTAGTATGACTGCACTGCATTCTTCAGTGAGAAACACTTTTTCAGTTTCTCTCCAATCCTTCTTATGACTTAAGATCTCTTTCATGAACTTAGCATAAGAAGGTATTTGCTCAAGTGCCTCTGCAAACGGAATCTTTATTTCAAGAGTCCTTAGATAGTCTGCAAAGCGGGCAAATTGCTTATCCTGTTCCGCTTTGCGGAGTTTCTGAGGATAAGGCATCTTGGCTTGATATTCCTCAACCTTAGATGCTGCAGGTTTATTCCTTACAGAAGTGGTTGAAGAAGCCTTGTTAGAGGAATAATTATCAGCACCCTCAGGTGCCTGATCCTCCTTGGGCGTTTGAACGCCAGGAATGGGTGAAGATTGGGCGTTAAACGCCAACTTCTCCCCCTTTTCTGGCGTTTGAACGCCAGAACTGGGCAAGGAATGGGCGTTTAACGCCAACTTTCCTTCCCTTTCTGGCGTTTGAACGCCAATCATATTCCTCTCTGGACTCTTATTGTCCTCAGAGGGATTTTGAACAGTGGTTTGGTTATCCTCTGTCAATTGTTCTTTGTTTGGCTTCTTGCACCTTTGAGCAGTGGTGTTCAGTGTTTTCCCACTCCTTAGTTGAACTGCTTGACATCCTTCTGTTATCTGTTTAGATATTTGCTGTTTTGCTTGATTCAACTGCAGTTCTATGTTCTTGTTAGCAACTTTAGTATCATGGAGCATTTCTTTAAATTCTGCTAACTGTTCTGTCATCAGGAGCAATTGTTGATTAAGCTCATTCATCTGTTCTTGAGGATTAGGATCAGTGACTAATGCCATGACCTCCTCTTTTGGAACGAACTCATTGCTAGAATATAAGTATTGGTTTCTAGCAACAGTGTCTATAAGCTCTTGAGCTTCTTCAATTGTCTTCCTCATGTGTATAGATCCACCAGCTGAGTGGTCTAAAGACATCTGAGCTTTTTCTGTGAGCCCATAGTAGAAGATGTCTAACTGTACCCACTCTGAAAACATTTCAGAGGGACATTTTCTAAGCATACCTCTATACCTCTCCCAGGCATTATAAAGGGATTCATTATCCTCTTGTTTAAAGCCTTGGATGTCCAGCCTTAGCTGTGTCATCCTCTTTGGAGGGTAGAAATGATTCAGGAATTTGTCTGATAACTGTTTCCATGTCTTTATGCTTGCTGTAGGTTGGTTATTCAACCACCTTTTAGCTTGATCTTTTACAACAAATGGAAACAGTAATAGTCTGTAGACATCCTGATCTACCTCTTTATCATGTACTGTGTCAGCAATTTGTAAGAACTGTGCCAGAAACTCAGTAGGTTCTTCCTGTGGAAGACCGGAATACTGGCAATTTTGCTGCACTATGATAATGAGTTGAGGGTTTAGCTCAAAGCTGCTTGCTTTGATGGGAGGTATACAGATGCTACTCCCATATGCAGCTGTAATGGGGTTAGCATATGACCCCAGAGTCCTCTTAGACTGATTAATTCCACTTGAGTCCATAATGGACAAAAGGGAAATGATAATGATTGCAAAGAGATAAATTTTGTTTTTTTTTGTTTTTTTTTAAATAACCGAAAAAATAAAAATAAAATAAAACAAAAGGAAAATAAAACAAAAAAAATTCGAAAATCAAAAAGAAAAATAAGATCAAAGCAAATTGAGAACTGAATCAATTAGTTAATTAAAAAGATTTTGAAAATAGCAATTAAAAAGATATGATTGAAAAGTTTTTATGAAAAAGATTTGATTTTTAAAAAGAGGAAAGAGAAAAACAACAAAAAGACACCAAACTTAAAATTTTTAGAAAATCAAACACTAATTTTCGAAAATTTTAAAGGGAAAACACAAAGAGGACACCAAACTTAGAATTTTTATGAATCAAAAAGGGACTAAGAACATGCAAAATCGAAAATTTTAAAAGAAAAACAAAAGCATGCAATTGACACCAAACTTAGAATATGAAACTAGACTCAACTAAAAAGACTCTAAACCAACAAAAATAAAACAGTCCTAATCTAAGCAACAAGATAAGCCGTCAGTTGTCCAAACTCGAACAATCCCCGGCAACGGCGCCAAAAACTTGGTGCACGAAATTGCAATAACACTTTTGCAATCCCGCACAACTAACCAGCAAGTGCACTGGGTCGTCCAAGTAATACCTTGCGTGAGCAAGGGTCGATCCCACGGAGATTGTCGGCTTGAAGCAAGCTATGGTTATCTTGTAAATCTTAGTCAGGATATCAGAAATTATCTGGATTGATTGTAAAAAGCAAAAGAACATGAAAAAGGTACTTGTTTTGCAGTAATGGAGAATAGGCTGAGGCTTTGGAGATGCTCCATCTTCCGAATCTCTGCTTTCCTACTGTCATCTTCATCAAACACGCAAGGCTCCTTCCATGGCAAGCTGTATGGAGGGTTTCACCGTTGTCAGTGGCTACCTCCCATCCTCTCATTGGAAATACGTCCCTGATGCTCTGTCACAGCATCGGCTATCCATCTGTCGGTTCTCAATCAGGCCGGAATAGAATCCAGTGATTCTTTTGCGTCTGTCACTAACGCCCCGCCTTCAGGAGTTTGAAGCACGTCACAGTCATCCAGTCATTGAATCCTACTCAGAATACCACAGACAAGGTTTAGACCTTCCGGATTCTCTTGAATGCCGCCATCAGTTCTAGCTTATACCACGAAGATTCCGATTAAAGAACCCAAGAGATATCTACTTAATCTAAAATAGAACGGAGGTGGTTGTCAAGCACACGTTCATGGTTGAGAGCATGATGAGTGTCACGGATCATCACATTCATCCGGGTTAGGAGCAAGTGATATCTTAGAATGGAAGCAAGCATGATTGAATAAGAAACAGTAGTAATTGCATTAATCCATCAAGACACAGCAGAGCTCCTCACCCCCAACCATGGGGTTTAGAGACTCATGCCGTGGAAGGTACAAGAAACGTGTAAAAAGTGTTATGAGGTCCTAAGGTACCGATTACAATGTCAAAAGATCCTATAAATAGTAAACTAGTATCCTAAGGTTTACAGAAATGAGTAAATGACAGAAAAATCCACTTCCGGGCCCACTTGGTGTGTGCTTGGGCTGAGCAATGAAGCAATTTCGTGTAGAGACCTTTTCTGGAGTTAAACGCCAGCTTTCATGCCAGTTTGGGCGTTTAACTCCAAGTTTTATGCCAGTTCCGGCGTTTAACGCTGGAATTTCTGTAGGTGACTTTGAACGCCAGTTTGGGCCATCAAATCTTGGGCAAAGTATGGACTATCATATATTGCTGGAAAGCCCAGAATGTCTACTTTCCAATGCCGTTGAGAGCGCGCCAATTGGGCTTCTGTAGCTCCAGAAAATTCTCTTCGAGTGCAGGGAGGTCAGAATCCAACAGCATCTGCAGTCCTTTTCAGTCTCTGGATCAGATTTTTGCTCAGAACCTTCAATTTCAGCCAGAAAATACCTGAAATCACAGAAAAACACACAAACTCATAGTAAAGTCCAGAAAAGTGAATTTTAACTAAAAACTAATAAAAATATACTAAAAACTAACTAAAAGATACTAAAAACATACTAAAAACAATGCCAAAAAGCGTATAAATTATCCGCTCATCAGCGTTGAAGAAGAAGCTCGGGAGTGAACAGATATGAAAATGCGTTGTACCATGGCACCTACAGTGGCATCGACGGCAGAAATTGTGGCGGCAATGGAGGCAAAAACTGCGGTGGCAACAGTGACAGCAACGACAGTATAGAGAGAACAGATCTAAAAACGCGTTAATAGAAGAGGTGGTTGATCCAGAAGTTCTCTACTACAATAGGCACGGCAGTAATAACGGCGGCCGGCGGCGGAAATGGTAGCGAAAATGGTGGCGAAAATGGTGGTAGAAAACTTAGGGTTTCGGTCTCTCCCTCAGTTAACGCAGCGGCAACGCCTCTCATTTTGGGTAAAAAGAGAAAATGAAATTTTATTCTAAAATTTTGAATTTTAATTAATGAAGATTTTTGGAGTGGAGGTTTTTCAAATTGCCACAAATAAAATGTATTGTCACTACAAGAAAAATACCCATTCAACCACACTTTTTTTAAGCTACATTTGAAAAGCGTAGCCCTTTTCTCCATGTTGCCTTTTTATATGAGAAAATGATACACAATTATGGCATCATTTAAAAAGTGTAGCCTTAGGTATTTTAGAAATCACTTATAAAACGTAGCCTTATTTAAATATCTATAAATACACTTTTCTCATCAAAGGAAACGCTTTTAGAGAGTAGCTTATTAATTCTATTTCGGGTGCGCTTTTAAAATGTCTCCTGATGATATGAGAATCCTCAATAAACACTTAGTAAAAAAATTTGTTGGCCCTCCCCCTCACTCACGCAGCAGTGCAGCATATACTCTCATCCTCACTCAACATACACAAACACGAAAGAGAGAAGAAATCAGAGAGGAGAAGGGAAGGAAGGAAAGAGAGGACGACGCCGTCTAGGGCTCCGCCACCGTCGCCGCCGTCGTCGAGCACCAGTGAGAGAGAGAGCTCGAGGATGAGAGGAAACGCGATGGAGGAGAGAAAAAGGAGGTGCTCCGTCGCTGCTGAAGCTCCACCACCACTGCTAGGGCTTGTTTAAGTCGCCGTTCTACCACCGTCGGGCTTCTGTGCCCCCGCTGAGGAGCTCGAAGGGAGGAAGGAGGGATGTATCGCCGCCTTCGTGCTCTGTCGCGGCGCTGCCGTCGATTGGAGCTCGCCGCTGAGCTGCTGCACTGTCTCCAAGCCGTTACGTTGCCGCTCATCTCTTCACTGTCACTGCTCAACACCATCATCGTATCCTCTGTCACCAGGTAAGTATTCTCTATTCTGTATCCTCTCTTTCTTGCTCATTCTCTAACTCGCTCTCACTTTGTAGTTCGAAGGTGTGTATGATTTTGATAGTGATGATGAACTGCAATGGCTAATTGAGATATAGAAGGTATGTATCAATTTTCAATTGGTTCTGTGAATTTTTGGGGGTTTTGGGTTCTAATTTTAGGTTTTCTAATTTTGGGGGTTTCGCCTTTTGATTCTCAATTTGTTATGATTCCTTTCTGTGTTTGGCATAAACGGAAGCAATAGGTGCTGGAAATTTCATACGTGCGTGCTAAACTAGGGAAATCATTCTGTAAGAAAGTGTCGAGCTGCAGGAGTTTTCATTGGGTTCATGCCCTCCTAGTATGGGTCTTCAAGGGATGCGTTGGTCAACTATCGTTGATCAGGTTTTACTTCCTTCACATTTCAATATTATAACCTGAAAAATAGTAGTTTTAGATATTTTATTAAGAATATTTGACATGATTAGGTTTTAATTCATGATATCCCTATATCATGAATTATTTTTCCACATGGTTTGAGCTAAAGTTGTTCCTGTGAAATCACATGAATGAATTTTTATCCTAAATCTTGATGGTTCTAAGTTAATGAATTGCTCAAGTTTCCAACTGCACTTTGCCAGCTTCAATGAGTAATCAACATTATGTTCCATTTTAGTTTTCTTTTGCACCGTCTTTTAAGTGATCCATCTCTACTAGTCCTAGAAGCTGTGCATTCTTTTATACATTGAGAGGGGTTTGTTCTTGTTTGAGATTCAATGTGTTGAATCCGAGGCATATGCACACGATTGACATATTTTTTATGTACTTGGAATTAATCGAAATCCTCTTGAACTTGTTGCAGTATTCAGGTGGTTGCACGAAATGGCTAAAATCCACATCGCCATCATCTTATTGGGGCTCTGCCTAGTTGGTGCACGAAATTGTGATCAATACTTTTCAAAACATAAACAATCCCTAGTAATGGCTCCAAAGACTTGGTGCTCAATACCATGGCATAAACACAACTTCGCACAACTAACCAGCAAGTGCACTGGGTCGTCCAAGTAATACCTTACGTGAGTAAGGGTCGATCCCACGGAGATTGTTGCTATGAAGCAAGCTATGGTCACCTTGTAAATCTTAGTCAGGCAGACTCAAATGGGTATAGATGATGAATAAAACATAAAGATAAAGATAGAGATACTTATGTATATCATTGGTGAGAGCTTCAGATAAGCGTATGAAGATGCCTTCCCTTCCGTCTCTCTGCTTTCCTACAGTCTTCATCCAATCCTTCTTACTCCTTTCCATGGCAAGCTCGTGTAGGGTTTCACCATTGTCAGTGGCTACCTCCCATCCTCTCATTGAAAGCGATTGCATATGCCCTGTCACGGTCATAGCGGAATTCATCTGTCGGTTCTCAATCAGGCCGGAATAGAATCCAGTGATTCTTTTGCGTCTGTCACTAACGCCCCGCCCTCAGGAGTTTGAAGCACGTCACAGTCATTCAATCATTGAATCCTACTCAGAATACCACAGACAAGGTTAGACCTTCCGGATTCTCTTGAATGCCGCCATCAGTTCTTGCCTATACCACGAAGACTCTGATCTCACGGAATGGCTGGCTCGTTTGTCAGGCGATCAACCATGCATCATGCAATCAGAAATCCAAGAGATATTCACTAAGCCTCGAATGCTTGTAGAACAAGAATGGTTGTCAGTCACCTTGTTCATAGGTGAGAATGATGATGAGTGTCAATCATCACCTTCATCAAGTTGAAGAACAAGTGATATCTTGGACAAAGAACAAGCGGAATTGAATAGAAGAATAATAGTAATTGCATTAATACTCGAGGTACAGCAGAGCTCCACACCTTAATCTATGGTGTGTAGAAACTCCACCGTTGAAAATACATAAGAACAAGGTCTAGGCATGGCCGAATGGCCAGCCTCCCAGTGATCTAAGATAGCATAAAACTCAAGGATAGCTACCAAGATCTGTCTATGAAAATACAATAGTAAAAGGTCCTACTTATAGAAAACTAGTAGCCTAGGGTGTACAGAGATGAGTAAATGACATAAAAATCCACTTCCGGGCCCACTTGGTGTGTGCTTAGGCTGAGCAAATGAAGCTTTTTCGTGTAGAGACTCCTCTTGGAGTTAAACGCCAGCTTTTATGCCAGTTTGGGCGTTTAACTCCCATTTAGGTGCCAGTTCCGGCGTTTAACGCTGGAATTTCTTGAGGTGACTTTGAACGCCGGTTTGGGCCATCAAATCTTGGGCAAAGTATGGACTATCATATATTGCTGGAAAGCCCAGGATGTCTACTTTCCAACGCCGTTGAGAGCGCGCCAATTGGGCTTCTGTAGCTCCAGAAAATCCACTTCGAGTGCAGGGAGGTCAGAATCCAACAGCATCTGCAGTCCTTTTGAGTCTCTGGATCAGATTTTTGCTCAGGTCCCTCAATTTCAGCCAGAAAATACCTGAAATTACAGAAAAACACACAAACTCATAGTAAAGTCCAGAAAAGTGAATTTTAATTAAAAACTAATAAAAATATACTAAAAACTAACTAGATCATACTAAAAACATACTGAAAACAATGCCAAAAAGCATACAAATTATCCGCTCATCACTAGTATGCAATTCGGCAGGTTTTGAATCAGACACAAATGAAATGAGCATTTTCTTGGTATTTCACAGTGAGTCCTAAAACTGGGTTTATATTGGGACACAAATGAAATGAGTATTTTGATGTTTGCTAAGCTTGCAAAGCCATTGATCGGAACTGTTGGGATTGTGATTAATAGTCTTCATATCAAGGTTGATGTGTGTAAAAGCAATGTCCACATTTTGAATTTTGAAGAAGCAAATTTAGAGAAAAAGAAAACATGTGGATATCTTATCTTTACTTTTGGGGCTATGAACTATTGAACTGATTTTCATGCATTAATTAAAAACATGGTTTGGTACTTCATCTTTTTGTTATTAAAATTCATATTCATTTTGCAGCTTCTATTTACACCAATCCTGGATGGAAAAGCACTTTTGTATTCATTTGTATCCTGAATGGCCTGGTGTTTCTTCTTGGCTGGTATGTTTCTACTACGTTTGATTTAATATAATTGTTGTAAGAAAAATAATAAAATTTGAGTTGTGCTATTTTCCATAAAAGACTTCTGTTTGCAGTGCTTTTGTAGAAAGAATATGAACTTCGGTTTTGATGCAACTCTTAGAAATTGTAATGCATTGTGGATTATGAAGCTGATAATATGTAAATGGATATCAGCTTGATGCCTTTCTTGTAATCATGCTTATTTTGAATTTAAATTTTTGTAGGGAAAGCTTTTTGTGAGAGCCATTCAAGAGCTGTGGCAGTGGTGGTCGCGGTTATTGCGCGTGGTGGTGGATACAGAGGAGGAAGAGGCAGTGGTGATGGTGCTTGCTACAGCTACGGTGGTAGGTACAACGGCGGAGGCAGTGGTGGATGTTGTAACAACTGTGGGTATTCTGGGCTTTTGCAAGGGACTGCCCAACAAGCTCTCGCTGAAAAATGTAAGTATACAACTTTAATTTCTCTGATCATTATGTTGTGTTTGAAAAATAATGGTTTTGCAGAATCTTGTGTCTTTCAAGTAGGATTGATTGAAAATTTTTTGTACCTTTTTGGTTAAAAAATGATGTTAAAACTGAATTTTTGGTTAATTGTAATGATTTTAAAACTGAATTTTAAGATTGAGAAAGTGACTCGTAGAGCACAGGAGCAATTTCAGATGGTTTTAGAGGAGAAAAGCAGGTTATCTCTCTTTGTTTTTGTTCCGGGGGTTACCTGAAACGTGTAGCTCGGTCGTCTGAGAGGCCCGAGGTGGGGTTCAGGGACCCGAGCTTGATAGGTAGAGTGGTTGGTGGTGGTACCTGGGTGCTCCAGTGTATTTATAGTAGTTTGGCCGTGATCTTCCCTGGATAAGATATTCTTATCTTATCTTATCTTTGGGAGTTTTATCTCTATCTTTGTGGAACCGCCTTTTCTAGGCCCTTTCGGCTTTTTAGGTTTTTGGGCTGCGTTCCTTTTGATGGGCCTTCCTTTGCTTGATTGTCCGAGGTCCGACCTTTAGGCGTGGGCCTTTAGGACGAGGTCGGACCTTTTATGGATTCGCCGAGTTTGGAGGAGTTCGGTCAGGGTATGAACAGTGCCCCTGCCCGAGTTCGTCCTTTTTGGGAGGTCGAGCTCGGGCATAGTAGTTTTTCAAAATTCAAAAATGTGGCCGTTCCTGCATTTATTGCATTTTACCGTTTTTCCTCGATTTCCGTTCGGGCTCTGTGAAGGCTTTATTTATTTGCCCCTTTCCTCCTTTTTTTCTGCGTTTTTGTTTTTCTGCATTGCTTCTTCTTTCTCTTTGCTCTGCTTCCCCGAATCTCTTCGTGTGCCGTCGTCTCGTTCCTCGGAGCTTGTCGTCTTCGTTTTTTCCTTCCAGGTTTGTTCCCATGCTTCTCTTTTCTTGTGTGCATATGCTTCTGTTCTTTGTGTGGCCTTTGTTTCTTTTTCTTTATGCCTGGGTTGCCCCGAAAAGAGGCGCCGCCATTGCTTTGTTGTTTGTATATGGGGGGCTCTTTTTTGTTCTCTGGTATTCTGTTCCGGGTTGCTGCATTTTCTTCGTTTGGGTTTCTGTTTCTTGTTTTGCTGAGTGGGTTTTCGCTGTCTGCTTTATGTGATTTTTGCTTGCTATTGTATTCTTCCTTGTAGGTAAGAATTTTATGTCTCGAAAGGTTCTTCAAGCGATGTCGACCAAGATTCCAAGTGGTCTTGGTTGGGTAGACCCTCTTCCTCTAAAAGTCCCTTCTGTGGTAGATTCTGAGTATTTGGCTAGGTTCCGTAGGCACTGTAGCATATGTGAAAATAGAGAGTCTGAGAGGGATTATGAACTAATAGCCCCGGATTCCGAGGAGAGAGTGTGCTTCCCGCCCTTAGATAGTTCCGAGAAGCTCTTCTTTTATGCTTATGATTGTTTTTTCTCTAAGCTGAGTGTCCGGCTTCCTTTTACCGACCTGGAGTCCGAGGTGTTATGGTCTTGTAACCTTGCCCCTACGCAGCTCCATCCAAATTCTTGGGCGTTTTTAAAGCTGTTTCAACTTTTGTGTCAGTTTTTGGGCGTCGCTCCCTCTATTTCTCTTTTTTCCTATTTGTTTGTGTTGACGAAGCCGGGGTCGGGTGGAGGGAAGGTATCTTGGGTCTCTTTTAGGGCTAACCAGGGAAGGAAGTTTTGTACCCTGTATGATGAGTCCTTTCATGATTTTAAGAACTTTTATTTCAAGGTTCGGGCTACTGGGGACGTCCGACCTTTCTTTCTAGATGAGAGTGGGGAGCCTTCTTTTCCTCTTTGTTGGCAGGAGAATGTAGTGTCTGCTAAGTATACCTTTGAGAGTTTAGATGAGGTGGAGCAGGCTTTTGTGGGTGTTGTAAGCAGTTTATGGGGTCGGGCACCTCACTTGGACACGAAGAAAATGTTGGGAGATCCAAGCCTTCTCCGTTCCGAGTTAGGTAGTTCCCGACCTCTCCGAGATTCATCTTTTTTAGTATTTTGGCTTTGCTTGTTTTGGTGGAATTTCTGTTGTGGTAATCCTTTTCTTTTTATTTTTGCAGAGATGTCTTCTCAGGCGGATTCTATGAAGTTCCTTCGTCGGACGAAGAAGTCCGTGGCTGCTCGGAATATTGAGGCTGAGGCTTCTGCCCGATCTTCTCCGAAGAAGGCTACTGTGGGTGTCACTACTCGGTCGAAGACTATTCCGACTCCCCAGTTCCGAGCTATAAATCAGGATCCTCCGGCCTTTGGACTCGGTCACTCTTCCCCGCCTTCGTCCTCGGGTCCTCCTCCCAAGAAGCAGAAGACCTCTCAAGAGCTTGCGGGTTTTAATGACAAGGATTTTGACGCTCTTGGTTGGATTGAACAGCATATTCTCCCTCAGACTTTTATTTCTACTGATGATGTGTCTATGGAGCACCATTTTCAGTATATGGCGCGGAGCTGTGTCCGGATGGCCAGTCTTCATGCTGCTATCGCCCGGGAGTTCAAGAAATCCCCCATTGGTGCGACCAGCTCCCGACTTGAGAAGGCTCAGTCCGAGTTCGAGAGGATTAGTGAGCTGAAGGCTGCTAGGATTACTGAGCTGGAGGCCTCTTTGGAGAAAGAGAAAGCTAAAGCTACCGCGGCTGTGGCGGCAGCGAAAGCATCTGAGGAGATGGCGAAGGCGGCGACGGAGAATTATACTCGGATATATGCCGAGCTTGTGGAGACAAAGGAGAAGTTGCAATCTGCTCAGGATGATTTTTACGAACTAGAGGGTCATGTGGCCAAGGGTATGGATGCTATGTTTGGAAATTTGAAGGATCAGGTCCGGGTTCTTGCTCCTGACCTGGATCTGAGCTTATTTAGTACGGATAACGTTGTTGTGGAGGGAAAGATTGTTCCTGCTCCCAACGAGGATGAGGTTCCGGTGTCCGACCCCAATGTTCCGGTTGCGAACCCGACTTCACCTTTGGCCGGGGATGGATCTGGTGTGGAGGTTTCAAACCGAGATGATGGTGCTGTCAAGGCTGTCCCGATTTCTATGGTTCTTCCTCCGCAGCATTCTACCGATGTGGAATCCGGAAAGGATATTGGCTCCCTGTAATCATTTGTCTTTGGTTCTTTGCCCGGCCTGTGGGCTCTTTAATGCTTTGAACACCTTTTTTTTTTTGCTATTTAGCTACTCGTAGTAACCTTTTTAGCTTGTTATGTGGTGTTTTTGTTGTTTTTGTATAACAACTTTTTAGCTTCGTTTTATCCTTTCCTTCGATTTCGTTTCTTCGCTTATACTTTTTAGTTGTTTTTGTATAACAACTTTTTAGTAAGCGTTTTTGAAACTTCGTTTTTATCCTTTCCTTCGATTTCGTTTCTTCGCTTTGTACTTTTTTAGTTGTTTTTGGATAACAACTTTTTAGTAAGCGTTTTCGAAATCTTGGCTTTTGCCGTTTTAAGGCTTCTTTCTTGGACCCGGGCTTTTTCTCGGACCTCGGGCGTTCGAGTACCTCCCTTTGTTGGGTCCGACCTTGTTTGGTCGGCCTTTTAAGTTATTTTTGTAATCTCTTTTTATTTGGCTTTTTGAGCCTTTTCAGAGTTGCTTTATAACTTCTCACATTAATTTGAACCTCGTCGCTTTATCTTTGCCGACCTTGTGTGGTCTTTTGGCAAATGATTTTTTGCGTTTTGCCGAGCATAAATTAATGCGCCTTGGCGGGGTACCTTGACTAGGTCGGGTGTCTTTATTTAACCGGGTGTCTCATTAAAAAACCCTTGTAGGGAAAAAGAGTACACCTCGGGTTAAATTTTTCTAGCTGTAGTACCGTCTTAGATTGCAGGCATGCCAGGCCCTGGGCAGCTCATTGCCTTCTAGGTCGGATACTTTGTAGTAGCCTGTCCCTAAGACTTCTGTTACTTTGTAGGGTCCTTTCCAATTTGCAGCTAGCTTTCCTTCTCCCGACTTTTGTGTTCCGATGTCATTTCGGATTAGAATCAGGTCGTGAATGGAGAAGCTTCGCTTTATTACTTTCTGATTGTATCTGAGTGCCGTTCGCCGTTTTAAGGCTTCTTCTTGGATTCGGGCTCTTTCTCGGACCTCGGGGAGGAGGTCGAGTTCTTCCCTTTGTGCCTGCGGGTTACCTTTTTCGTTGTAGAAGATGGTTCTAGGTGACCCTTCCTCTATTTCGATAGGAATCATTGCCTCCATCCCATAGGCTAGTCGGAATGGTGATTCTCCCGTTGTAGAGTGTGGAGTTGTCCGATATGCCCATAGCACCTGGGGAAGCTCTTCGGCCCATGCCCCTTTGGCTTCTTGGAGTCTCTGTTTTAACCCGGCCAAGATAACTTTATTTGCAGCCTCTGCTTGTCCATTGGCTTGTGGGTGCTCGACTGAGGTGAATTGCTGTTTGATTTTTAGTTCGGCCACCAAGTTCTGAAAACTTGTGTCTGTGAACTGTGTTCCATTGTCTGTTGTGATGGAGTAGGGGACTCCGAACCTTGTGACAATGTTTTTGTATAGGAATTTGCGACTTTTCTGAGCCGTAATGGTGGCTAAGGGTTCAGCTTCGATCCACTTTGTGAAGTAGTCGACCCCTACTATGAGGTATTTGACTTGCCCCGGTCCTTGGGGGAACGGGCCGAGTAGGTCAAGTCCCCATTTTGCGAAGGGCCATGGTGCGGTGATGCTGATAAGGTCTTCGGGTGGTGCCTTGTGAAAATTGGCGTGTTTTTGGCAGGGGGGGCATATTTTCACAAATTCCGTTGCGTCTCTTTGCAAGGTCGGCCAGTAGAACCCGGCTCGGACTACTTTCTTGGATAATGCCCGAGCTCCGAGATGGTTCCCACACATGCCTCCGTGGACTTCTTCGAGGACGCTCTTTGTTTCTGAGGTCGGGACGCACCTAAGGAGGGGGTTTGAGAATCCTCTTCTGTATAATACGTCGTGAATTAGTGTATAATTCTGGGCGTCTTTCGTGAGTCTTTTAGCTTCCTTTCTTTCGGTGGGGAGAGTTCCCGACTTCAGGTAGTTGAGTATGGGGGTCATCCATCCTTGCTGTTGGTTGGATATATTTAGCGTTTCTTCCTCTCTTATCACGGAGGGAGATTGTAAGGTTTCCTGGAGGAGACTTCTGTTGTTGCCTCCGGGCTTGGTGCTGGCGAGCTTTGAGAGGGCGTCTGCCCGGGCGTTTTGTTCCCGAGGTATGTGCTGGATCTGTATTTCTGAAAAGTGGCGTAATTGTGCCTGTGTTTGGTCCAGGTATTTTTTCATAGTTGGGTCTTTGGCCTGGTAGCTTCTATTTACTTGTGACGTGACGACCTGGGAGTCACTGAAGATCGTGATTCTCTGGGCTCCGACCTCTTCGGCTAGCTTTAGGCCTGCTAGTAGGGCCTCGTATTCGGCTTGGTTGTTCGAAGCCTGGAACCCGAATTTTAGGGATAGTTCTATCCGCGTTCCTTGGTCGCTTTCGAGTATAACCCCGGCTCCGCTTCCAGTTTTGTTTGAGGACCCGTCGACATACAGGTTCCATGAGAGTGGGGTTCCAGGGGTCTCAGCGTATTCTGCGATGAAGTCAGCTAGATACTGAGATTTTATAGCAGTCCGGGCTTCATAGTGGAGGTCGAACTCGGACAGTTCTACCGCCCATTGCAGTATTCGTCCTGCCAGTTCTGTTTTTTGTAGGATATGTCTCATGGGTTGGTTTGTCCGGACTTTGATGGTGTGGGCTTGGAAGTAGGGACGGAGCCTCCGAGCTGTGAACACTAGGGCGTAGGCAAATTTTTCTATCTTCTGATAGTTTAATTCGGCCCCTTGTAGTGCCTTGCTTACAAAGTATATGGGGCGTTGTCCTTGGTCATTTTCTCGTATTAACGCCGAAGCGACTGCTCGATTTCCAACCGAGAGGTATAGTACGAGTTCTTCTCCTTTTAAAGGTCGGGTTAGGATTGGTGGCTGCCCGAGGAATTCCTTGAATTCTTGGAAGGCTTTTTCGCACTCCGGGGTCCATGAGAAGGGTTTCCCTTTCTTTAGGAGCGAGTAGAGAGGTAGTGATTTTATCGCTGATCCTGCCAAGAATCTTGATAGGGCGGCTAGCCTTCCATTCAGTTGCTGTACTTCTTTGACACACGTCGGGCTCTTCATATTGAGTATTGCTTGGCATTTGTCTGGGTTCGCTTCGATGCCCCTTTGAGTCAGCATGAAGCCTAAGAACTTTCCGGCTTCTGCGGCGAAGGTGCACTTTGTCGGGTTAAGTCTCATGTTGTGTTTTCTGAGGGTGCCGAAGACACTGGTGAGGTCGGTCAGCAAGTTTCTGTCTTCTTGTGTCTTTACCAGCATGTCGTCGACGTACACTTCCAGCTGTAGTCCGATGTGCTCTGAGAACACTTTGTTCATTAGCCTCTGGTAGGTTGCCCCTGCGTTCTTCAGCCCGAAAGGCATTACTACGTAGCAGTAGTTTGCCCTTGGGGTTATGAACGAGGTCTTTTCTTGGTCGGGTCCGTACATCGGGATTTGATTGTATCCCGAGTATGCGTCCATGAAGGAGAGATATCTGTAGCCTGAGGCTGCGTCTACTAAGGCGTCGATGTTTGGTAGTGGATATGGGTCTTTGGGGCAGGCTTTGTTGAGATCCGTGTAATCGACGCACATCCTCCATTTTCCGTTAGGCTTTTTTTACCAGGACCACGATTGCGAGCCATAGGGGGTATTTCACTTCCCTAATGAACCCTGCATCTAGCAGTGCTTGTACTTGTTCTTCTATCGCTTGCATGCGTTCGGGTCCGAGCTTCCGGCGTCTTTGTTGGACAGGTCTGGATCCCGGGTATACTGATAGTTTATGGCACATTAGGTCGGGGCTTATGCCTGGCATGTCGGAGGCTTTCCAGGCGAAGAGGTCGGAATTCCCCTTTAAGAGGGTTATGAGTTCCTCCTTTAGGCCTGCCTCAAGGTTTGCTCCTATGTTTGTTATTTTTTCAGGTGTGTTCCCAATCTGGACTTTTTCGGTTTCTCCCTCTGGTTGTGGCCGAAGATCTTCTCGGGCTTGAACTCGTCCGAGTTCTATTGTGTTGACCTCTTTCCCTTTTAGGCTCAGGCTTTCGTTGTAGCATCGCCGCGCTAGTTTTTGGTCACCTTTTAGGGTAGCGATTCCTTTTGCGGTAGGGAACTTCATACAGAGGTGTGGGGTCGAGACTATTGCTGCCAATCTGTTTAGGGTTGGTCGCCCAATGAGGGCATTGTATGCTGAAGTGACGTCGACTATAATGTAGTCGATGCTTAATGTTTTAGATTGCTCGCCTCTTCCAAAGGTAGTGTGTAGCGAGATGTATCCTAAGGGATGGATCGGGGTGTCCCCTAGCCCAAATAGGTTGGTGGGATAGGCCTTTAGCTCTTTTTCTTCAAGTCCGAGCTTGTCGAAGGCCGTTTTGAACAGGATATCTGCTGAACTTCCCTGGTCAATCAGGGTTCGATGTAAGTTGGCGTTTGCTAGAATAATGGTGATTACCATTGGATCGTCGTGCCCGGGTATTATCCCTTGAGCATCTTCTCGGGTAAATGAGATAGTAGGTAATTCGGGCAGGGGACTGTCTTCTCGGACATGATAGACTTCTTTGAGGTGTCTTTTTTGTGAGGATCTGGATGTTCCACCGCCCGCAAAACCTCTATTTATCATGTGTACGTGCCTTTCGGGGGTTCGCGGGGTTTGTTCGGCCCGACCTTCGTTATCTCCCCGCCTTCTCTTTCTGGTCTATTCTCCTTTCTCTGCTATGTATCTGTCGAGTTTTCCTTCTCTGGCTAGCTTTTCTATAACATTCTTTAGGTCGTAGCAGTCGTTAGTAGGATGACCGTAGAGTTTGTGATATTCACAGTACTCGGACCGATCTCTCCCCGCTCTCTTGTGTTTTAGAGGTCGGGGCGGGGGGATTTTTTCGGTGTGGCATACTTCTCTGTAGACGTCTACCAGGGAGACTCGGAGGGGGGTGTAGTTGTGGTACTTCCGTGGCTTGTCCGAGTTGGGTTCTTCTTTCTTCTTCTGTTCCCGATCTCGATCTCGGAGTGGGTAGGTTGATTCCTTCCTAGAAGAGTCTCTTAGCTGGGAGGTTTCCTCCATGTTGATATATTTTTCTGCCCGCTCCTGCACCTCGTATAGGGAGGTCGGGTATCGTTTGGATAGGGATTGGCTGAACGGTCCCTCTTTTAGGCCGTTTGCTAGTCCCATGATGGCTGCTTCAGTGGGTAAGTGTTGTATGTCCAGGCAGGCTTTGTTGAATCGCTCCATGTATTCTCGGAGGGTTTCTTGGTTACCTTGTTTGATCCCGAGTAGACTGGGGGCATGTTTTGTCTTGTCCTTTTGAATAGAGAACCTTGTTAGGAATTTTTTGGTCAGGTCTTCGAAGCTGGTGATTGATCTTGGTGGCAGGTTGTCGAACCACTTCATGGCTGACTTGGTGAGAGTGGTGGGGAAGGCTTTGCACCGGATCGCGTCGGAGGCGTCGACTAGGTACATTCTGCTTCTGAAATTGCTGAGGTGGTGACTTGGATCGGTGGTGCCGTCGTAGAGATCCATATCGGGTGGTTTGAAGTTTCGCGGTACTTTCTCCTTCATGATCTCTTGCGTGAAGCAATCATGGTTGCCTTCGGGGGTGGTGCCGCGTTCTGTCCGGCCTTTCAGGTTGGCCTCTATTTTCCGTAGTTTTTCTTCTAATTCTCTGCGCTTTCGAGTCTCCCTCCTCAGATCTTGTTCAGTTTCTTTCTGTTTCTTTATGTCCTCTTCGAGTCGTTTCAGTCGGTTTTGTTGTGCCTGGACTGCTTCTAGAATTTCCGAGCTCTTTTCTTTTTCGGGATTTTGTGGATCTTTGTTTGGGAGTGATGTCTTTGGGTGATTCTGTTTGTTTCCTCCTGGAGTGCGTGGTGATAGAGGGCTGTCTGGACGTTCTCCGGTGTCAATTTCTTCCTCTTGTTCAGATGTAGCGCGGTCATTGTTGTGAGGGTCGTCCGCCATGGTAGAGGGATGACTTCCAGGTCCCCGGCAACGGCGCCAATGTTCCGGGGGTTACCTGAATCGTGTAGCTCGGTCGTCTGAGAGGCCCGAGGTGGGGTTCAGGGACCCGAGCTTGATAGGTAGAGTGGTTGGTGGTGGTACCTGGGTGCTCCAGTGTATTTATAGTAGTTTGGCCGTGATCTTCCCTGGATAAGATATTCTTATCTTATCTTATCTTTGGGAGTTTTATCTCTATCTTTGTGGAACCACCTTTTCTAGGCCCTTTCGGCTTTTTAGGTTTTTGGGCTGCGTTCCTTTTGATGGGCCTTCCTTTGCTTGATTGTCCGAGGTCCGACCTTTAGGCGTGGGCCTTTAGGACGAGGTCGGACCTTTTATGGATTTGCCGAGTTTGGAGGAGTTCGGTCAGGGTATGAACAGTTTTTATCTTTATTTTCTTATTATTTATGTTTTATTTTCTGTCTTTAATCTTTTTGTTACTTTGAATATATTGGGTACTGGATTAGAGTAGCCATAAATAAGAAGAAAATAACATGAAGCTAGGATAAAAGATAAGATGCACAATAATTTCTGTACGTGTGTTATTCCCAAACATAATATGAAAATTACACGGAGTATTAGAGACATATTCTCCTGTGTCCCGATCCAATTCTTTATTGCCTCTAACAAGAATTTCCAGGGTAGGGATCTTCTTGAACCACATTTCATGAGATGTGTAGTTTAATGCAGTTATTGTGCCCCAAGGGGAAATTTTCCACTGGTTTTAAGCAGATGAACAAACTTCGAATATCTTATTAAATTTTTCGGTTAACTTAGAAAGGCATAGAAGGCTCATTTATAGATTCCTGTTTCTTGTTGATCTTTCAGATTTGCATTCGATGTTGATCAGTAGGCATAATCTTTATTCTCGATTTTACATATCAGGACGTGATTTTGCTGCCTTTTTTACGGACTGTGGCTCTGATTTTGGGAGTTGCAGTTTGGTTAAACCAACTCATGATAGTCAAATAATAAGCTCACCACGGGCCAAAGAAGCTGATACTGTGTATTCTGTCATTGATAGGTGTGGAATGGCAGTACTTGTTAATCAGGTTTGTCTATCGTGTACTTATCAAAACTGTACTACAGTAATGATCTGCATCGCATTTTTGTTGAGCATAATTTGTTCTTATCCTGTTTGTGCCTCTGGTTTTCTGAAGATTAAAGTGCCTCATCCAAGTTACCCATCGACATGTATATCCATTCAAGTGCCAAATCTTTGATGGTAGAATCCTAGTTTCGAAGGTACTTCTGCAAACCTTTTAAAAATGTTTCCGTTAGCGATTATATTTGAGGTAATAACTTTTTTCGTTAAATTAGAAACCTAAATAGCCCTCATCTTATAGGGAATTGGGAATTCAGTTGCTACGTGGCAAACATTTTTTCTGGTGCTTTCGGGGTCATATCTTTATGTATTTGAAACTGCAGAGTCTCAGAGTTACCAGCGATACCTAAGGTTTTAAACCCAACCCTCCTCCTCCTTTCCTGTTTTAGAACTTTGATATTATTTCCTATTTTAAATTGAAGAGAAGAGAATAAGGAAACATTTATATGGAGAGTGAAATATAGAAATATACTCCAAAGTAGGATGGCCAGTCCATTTGCATGTCCGAAATGGGAACTTCGTTAAAAGTTCAAACAATCATGATGCAGTAATGTAAAGAGGACAGTTACTGATGAGAGAGGCATCCTGGTTTATATTGGCATTTTTTTCACTTTGAAAATGCATCAAGTGGTTTATTTTAAACTACTTTGTCCTTAGGGAAATTAAAGGCGAAACACCCCATGAAAGTCTCAATGTTGAAAACTAATTAAGTATATCTGAACAATTAATTTATATTTTATATCTAAATTTTTGCCTTGTTAAATATAATTATTTTAATTTTTTATTTTTATAATTGCAAATGTCATTATAAATGTTTTTTAATTATTTTTCTATATAATTATGCAGGATAATTTTGAGGATGATAATGAAGATTAATCTGTTTATGATTGTGGTTTATTGGCTAAGATGGAGTAGTGTTCGGAATGAATATATGTATGGTTGACTAATAATTTTTATTAGAACATATTTATGTAGGATATAATATTTTAATTTAGTTTTTCGTAGAGTATTAGTAGTAAATTCTAAGTGATCTCATGCTTATTTTGATAAAGCTATGCTTAATTTAGTGTGAGATGTATGAATATTCAAAATTAACTTCTATTCTAGTATTTTTGGATCATTGTAAATATATATTGTTTGCAAATAATTTGTTATTTAGAGAAATTATTTAGTATAATTATATATTTATTTTTATTTTGTAATATTCAACTCATTTAAATAAAAATGCAGAATTATTATACATGTAATCATATTAACTATTATGTTGTATTAATAATTATTATATATATATATATATATATATATATATATATATATATACAGAAAAAAACAAGATCTAAGGCTACACTTATATTCAGTATCTATAGTGTGTAAAAAAAAAAAAAACAAGACCTAAGGCTACACTTATTTACAGTAGTTATAGTATACAAAAAAAAGAGGGACCTAAGGCTACGCTTATAAAAAGTAGCTATGGAATACAATGTGGCTACGCTTTACGAGTGATTCAGTAGCGTTGAAAAGCGTAGCCTATTCTAGAAAAATGAAAGCTGGAAAAAGCGTAGCCTTTGGTCCTGGATAGCATCACTTGAAAAGCGTAGCCTATTCCCAAACGCCAAAAGCGTAGCCCTTGGTGCAGAAAAGCGTAGCCTTTGAGAATAGGCAACGGCCGAATAGGAATCACTCCAAAAAGCGTAGCCGTAGCCCAAAAAGCGTAGCCGTAGCCTAAGGCATCATTTTTTTTCACTTTTGGCTATACTTTTCAAGTGTACCTGAATGGGTGTTTTTCTTGTAGTGTGTGGAGGTTTTTAAAAACCTTCACTAAAATACTCCCATAAATAAATATTAATTTTGTAGTGTCTTTTCTTGTTTTCTTCTCTTTCATATGAGCAGGAACAAGGAAAAAAGCACTCTTGTTGAAATTGATCCAGAACCTGAAAGGACTCTAAAAAGGAAACTAAGAGAAGCTAAATTACAACAATCCAGAAGTAACCTTTCAGAAATTTTCGAACAAGAGAAGGAGATGGCAGCCGAACCCAATAATGATAATGCAAGGAGGATGCTTGGTGACTTTACCAAACCCACGTCCAGATTTGATGGAAGAAGCATCTCCATTCCTGGCATTGGAGCCAACAATTTTGAGTTTAAGCCTCAACTAGTTGCTTTAATGCAACAGAACTGCAAGTTTTATGGACTTCCATCTGAAGATCCTTACCAGTTTTTAACTGAGTTCTTACAGATTTGTGAGACTGTTAAGACGAATAGAGTTGATCCTGAAGTCTACAGACTCATGCTTTTCCCTTTTGCTGTAAGAGACAGAGCTAGAATATGGTTGGATTTACAACCTAAGGATAGCCTGGACTCCTGGGATAAGCTGGTCACGGCCTTCTTGGATAAATTCTTTCCTCCTCAAAAGCTGAGCAAGCTTAGAGTGGATGTTCAGATCTTCAAACAAAAAGATGGTGAATCCCTTTATGAAGCTTGGGAAAGATACAAGCAATTGACCAAAAGGTGTCCGTCTGACATGTTTTCAGAATGGACCATATTAGATATATTCTATTATGGTCTATCTGAGTTTTCTAAGATGTCATTGGACCATTCTGCAGGTGGATCTATTCACCTAAAGAAAACGCCTGAAGAGGCTCAAGAACTTATTGACATTGTTGCAAATAACCAATTCATGTACACTTCTGAGAGGAATTCCGTGAATAATGGGATGCCTCAGAGGAAGGGAGTTCTTGAAATTGATGCTCTGAATGCCATATTGGCTCAGAACAAAGTGTTGACTCAGCAAGTCAACATGATCTCTCAAAGTCTGAATGGATGGCAAAATGCATCCAACAGTACTAAAGAGGCAGCTTCTGAAGAAGCTTATGATCCTGAGAACCCTGCAATGGCAGAGGTTAATTACATAGGTGAACCTTATAGAAACACCTATAACTCATCATGGAAAAATCACCCAAATTTCTCATGGAAGGATCAACAAGCCTCAACAAGGCTTTAATAATGGTGGAAGAAATAGGCTCAGTAACAACAAGCCTTTTCCATCATCTTCTCAGCAACAGACAGAGAATTCTGAACAAAGCTCCTCTAATTTAGCAAATTTAGTCTCTGATCTGTCAAAAGCCACTTTCAGTTTCATGAGTGAAACAAGATCCTCCATCAGAAATCTGGAGGCACAAGTGGGCCAGCTGAGTAAGAAAGTCATTGAAACTCCTCCCAGTATTCTCCCAAGCAATACAGAAGAGAATCCAAAAGGAGAGTGCAAGGCCATTGATGTGATCAATATGGCCGAATGCACAAGGGAGGAGAAGGACGAAAATCCTAGTGAGGAGGACCTCCTGGGACGTCTCTCAAGCAAGAAGGAGTTTCCTATTAAGGATCCAAAGGAATCTGAGGCTCATATAGAGAGCATAGAGATTCCATTAAATCTCCTTCTGCCATTCATGAGCTCTGAAGACTATTCTTCCTCTGATGAGGATGAAGATGTGACTGGAGAGCAAGTTGCTCAATATTTAGGAGCTATCATGAAGCTGAATGCCAAGTTATTTTGTAATGAGACTTGGGAAAGTGAACCTCCCTTGCTCATTAATGAAATAGATACCTGGATTCAGCAAATTTTACCTCAAAAGAGACAAGATCCTGGCAAGTTCTTAATACCTTGTACCATAGGCACCATGACCTTTGAAAAAGCTCTATGTGATATGGGGTCAGGGATAAACCTTATGCCACTCTCTGTAATGGAGAAGCTGGGGATCATTGAGGTACAACCTACTTTGTTCTCATTACAATTGGTAGACAAGTCATTAAGACAAGCTTATGGAGTAGTAGAGGACGTGTTAGTAAAGGTTAAAGGCCTTTACATCCCTGCTGATTTCATAATCTTAGACACTAGGAAGGAAGATGATGAGTGCATCATCCTTGGAAGACCTTTTCTAGCCACAGCAGGAGCTGTGATAGATGTCAATAGAGGTGAATTAGTCCTTTAATTGAATGGGGACTACCTTGTGTTTAAGGCACATGGCCATCCCTCTGTGACAAAAGAGAGTGAGCACAAAGAGCTTCTCTCAATTCAGAGTCAAGAAGAGCCCCCACAGTCAAACTCTAAGTTTGGTGTTGGGAGGCCACAACCAAACACTAAGTTTGGTGTTAAGACCCCATATCCAAACTCTAAGTTTGGTGTTGGGACTATACAACATTGACCTGATCACCTTTGTGGCTCCATGAGAGCCCACTGTCAAGCTATTGACATTAAAAGAGCACTTGTTGGGAGGCAACCCAATTTTTATTTATCTAATTTAATTTTTATTTTTATTTTTATTTTATGTTTTATTAGGTTCATGATCATGAGGAGTCACGAAAAAATCATAAAAATTAAAAACAGAATCAAAAACAGCAGAAAAAAAATTCGCACCCTAGAGGAAGGACAGACTGGCGTTCAACGCCAGTAAGGAGCATCTGGCTGGTGTTCAACGCCAGAACAGAGCATGAATCTGGCGCTGAATGCCAGAAATAAGCAACATTCTGGCGTTTGAACGCCAGGAATGTGCCTTGAGGAAAACTGGCACTGAACGCCAGTAACAAGCATGGAACTAGCGTTCAACGCCAGAAACATGCTACACATGGGCGTTGAACGCCCAGAGTGTGCATCATCTCGGCGTTTAAACGCCAGAATGGTGTGCAAAGGCATTCTACATGCCTAATTGGTGCAGGGATGTAAATCCTTGACACGTCAGGATCTGTGGATCCCACAGGATCATCTCAGGATCTGTGGACCCCACAGGATCCCCACCTAACATATTCCCACCTTACCTCCTAATCCTATAACACTCTTCCCCATATCACACTTCCCAACAACTTCAATCTCTCTTCCCAATTACCCCCTTCACCACTCACATCCATCCACTCTTCCCCATAAACCCCACCTACCTTCAATATTCAAAAACACTTTCCCACCCAAACCCACCCTAAATGACCGAAACTACACCCTCTCCCCTCCCTATATATACCCTTCCATTCTACTTCATTTTCACACAACACAAACCCCCTCTTCTACACCTTGGCCGAAACACCATCTCTCACTCTCCTCCATATTTTCTTCTTCTTCTTCTTTTCTTCTTTCTTCTCTTGCTCGAGGGCGAGCAATATTTTAAGTTTGGTGTGGTAAAAGCATAAGCTTTTTGTTTTTCCATTACTATCAATGGCACCTAAGGCCGGAGAATCCTCTAGAAAACGAAAAGGGAAGACAAAAGCTTCCACCTCCGAGTCATGGGAGATGGAAAGATTCATCTCCAAAAGCCATCAAGACCACTTCTATGATGTTGTGGCAAAGAAGAAGGTGATCCCTGAGGTCCCTTTCAAGCTCAAGAAAAATGAGTATCCGGAGATCCGACATGAGATCCAAAGAAGAGGTTGGGAAGTCCTAACCAACCCCATGCAACAAGTCGGAATCTTAATGGTTCAAGAGTTCTATGCCAATGCATGGATCACTAGGAACCATGATCAAAGTATGAACCCGAGTCCAAAGAATTATCTCACAATGGTTCGAGGGAAATACTTAGATTTTAGTCCGGAGAATATGAGGTTGGCGTTCCACTTGCCCATGATGCAAGGAGATGTATGCCCCTACACTAGAAGGGTCAACTTTAATCAAAGGTTGGACCAAATCCTAATGGACATATGTGTGGAAGGAGCTCAATGGAAAAGAGACTCCAAAGGCAAGCCAGTTCAACTGAGAAGACTGGACCTCAAGCCTATGGCTAGAGGATGGTTGGAGTTCATTCAACGCTCCATCATTCCCACTAGCAACCGATCTGAAGTCACTGTGGATCGGGCCATCATGATTCATAGCATCATGATTGGAGAGTAGAAGTTCATGAAGTCATCTCCAATGAAATCTACAAAATAGCCGAAAAGCCCTCCACCATGGCAAGGCTAGCTTTTCCTCACCTTATTTGCCATCTATGTTACTCAGCTGGAGTTATCATAGAAGGAGACATCCCCATTGAAGAGGATAAGCCCATCACCAAGAAGAGGATGGAGCAAGCAAGAGAGACCCTCAACGGATCTCAAGAGATGCATGAGGAAGCTCATCATCAAGAAATCCCTGAGATGCCTCAAGGGATGCACTTTCCTCCCAACAACTATTGGGAACAACTCAACACTTTCTTAGAAGATTTGAGCTACAATGTGGAACAATTAAGGGTGAAACATCATGAGCACTCCATCATTCTCCATGAAATAAGAGAAAATCAAAGAGCAATGAGGGAGGAGCAACAAAGGCAAGGAAGGGACATAGAAGAGCTTAAGGACATTGTTGGTCATTCAAGAAGAAGACGCTACTAAGGTGGATTCATTCCTTGTTCTTATTTCTTTCTGTTTTTCGGTTTTTATGTTGTGTTCATTTATGTTTTGTGTCTCTACTTCATGATCATTAGTGTTTAGTAACTATGTCTTAAAGTTATGAATAATTCCATTAATCCTTCACCTCTCTTAAATGAAAAATTTTTTTAATTCAAAAGAACAAGAAGTACATGAATTTTAAATTTATCCTTGGATTTAGTTTAATTATATTGATGTGGTGACAATACTTTTTGTTTTCTGAATGAATGCTTAAACAGTGCATATTTTTGATCTTGTTGTTTATGAATGTTAAAATTGTTGGCTCTTGAAAGAATGATGAACAAAGAGAAATGTTATTGATGATCTGAAAAATCATAAAATTGATTCTTGAAGCAAGAAAAAGCAGTGAAAAAGCAAAGGCTTGCGAAAAAAAAAACTGGCAAAAAAAAATAGAAAGAAAAAGAAAAAGCAAGCAGAAAAAGCCGATAGCCCTTAAAACCAAAAGGCAAGGGTAAAAAGGATCCAAGGCTTTGAGCATCAATGGATAGGAGGGCCCAAGGAAATAAAATCCAGGCCTAAGCGGCTAAATCAAAGCTGTCCCTAGCTAACCATGTGCTTCTGGCATGCAGGTCCAAGTGAAAAGCTTGAGACTGAGTGGTTAAAGTCGTGATCCAAAGCAAAAGAGTGTGCTTAAGAGCTCTGGACACCACTAACTGGGGACTCTAGCAAAGCTGAGTCACAATCTGAAAAGGTTCACCCAGTTATGTGTCTGTGGCATTTATGTATCCGGTGGTAATACTAGAAAACAAAGTGCTTAGGGCCACGGCCAAGACTCATAAGTAGCTGTGTTCAAGAATCAACATACTTAACTAGAAAAATCAATAACACTATATGAAATTCTAAGTTCCTAGAGATGCCAATCATTCTAAACTTCAAAAGAAAAAGTGAGATGCCAAAACTGTTCAGAAGCAAAAAGCTACAAGTCCCGCTCATCTAATTATAATTAATATTCATTGATATTCTGGAATTTATAGTATATTCTCTTCTTTTTATCCTATTTGATTTTCAGTTGCTTGGGGACAAGCAACAATTTAAGTTTGGTGTTGTGATGAGCGAATAATTTATACGCTTTTTGGCATTGTTTTTAGGTAGTTTTTAGTAAGTTCAAGCTACTTTTAGGGATGTTTTCATTAGTTTTTATGTTAAATTCATATTTCTGGACTTTACTATCAGTTTGTGTGTTTTTCTGTGATTTCAGGTAAATTCTGGCTGAAATTTAGGGATTTGAGCAAAACTCTGATAAGAGGCTGACAAAGGACTGCTGATGCTGTTGGAATCTGACCTCCCTTCACTCGAAATGGATTTTCTGGAGCTACAGAACTCTAAATGGCACGCTCTCAACGGCGTTGGAAAGTAGACATCCAGAGTTTTCCAGAAATATATAATAGTTCATACTTTATTCAGGAATTAATGACGTAAACTGGCGCTCAATGCCAGTTCCATGTTGCTGTCTGGAGTCAAACGCCAGAAACACGTCACGACCTGGAGTTGAACGCCCAAAACACGTTATAACTTGGCGTTCAACTCCAAAAGAAGCCTCAGCACATGGATAGATCAAGCTCAGCCCAAACACACACCAAGTGGGCCCCGGAAGTGGATTTATGCATCAATTACCTACTCATGTAAACCCTAGTAGCTAGTCTAGTATAAATAGGATAGTTTACTATTGTATTAGACATCTTGGAACATATCTCTGGACGCCAAGTCCTTAGACCTTGGGGCTGGCCATTCGGCCATGCCTGAACCTTTCACTTATGTATTTTCAACGGTGGAGTTTCTACACACCATAGATTAAGGGTGTGGAGCTCTGCTGTACCTCAAGTTTCAATACAATTACTATTATTTTCTATTCAATTCTCTTTATTCTTATTCCAAGATATTCGTTGCACTTCAACTTGATGAATGTGATGATCCGTGACACTCATCATCATTCTCACCTATGAACGCGCGTGACTGACAACCACTTCCGTTCTACCTTAGACCGGGCGCATATCTCTTGGATTCCTTAAACAGAATCTTCGTGGTATAAGCTAGAATTGATGGCGGCATTCATGGGAATCCGGAAAGTCTAACCTTGTCTGTGGTATTCCGAGTAGGATTCCGGGATTGAATGACTGTGACGAGCTTCAAACTCCTGAAGGCTGGGCGTTAGTGACAGATGCAAAAGAATCAAGGGATTCTATTCCAACCTGATTGAAAACCGACAGATGATTAGCCGTGCTGTGACAGAGCACTTGGACCATTTTCACTGAGAGGATGGGATGTAGCCATTGACAATGGTGATGCCCTACATACAGCTTGCCATGGAAAGGAGTAAGAAGGATTGGATGAATCTAATAAGAAAGTAGAGATTCAAGAGGAGCACAGCATCTCCATATGCCTATCTGAAATTCCCACCATGGAATTATATGAGTAACTATCTACTATTTTATTTTCTGTTTATTATTTATTTTTGAACTTATCATAAACCATTTAATCTGCCTAACTGAGATTTACAAGGTGACCATAGCTTGCTTCATACCAACAATCTCCGTGGGATCAACCCTTACTTACGTAAGGTATTACTTGGATGACCCAGTGCACTTGCTGGTTAGTTGAACGGAGTTGTGATCACACATGCCACTTCTAGGGATTATTAAGATCCCAATTCATCATACCATGATCTCTTTGGGGTATTTTTGATAGAGCCAATGCTTAAATTTCATACAAGTACAAAGAGACCAACTTTGAGGATCACAATTTTGTCCACCAGGTATCTTCTATGATGGTCTGTCTGAATTGTCCAAGATGTCATTGGATAGCTCTGCTGGAGGATCTCTTCATCTGAAGAAGATGCCTGCAGAAGCTCAAGAACTCATTGAAACAGTTGCAAATAACCAATTCATGTACACTTCTGAAAGGAATCCTGTGAACAATGGGACGAATCAGAAGAAAGGAGTTCTTGAGATTGATACTCTGAATGACATATTGGCTCAGAACAAAATATTGACTCAGTAAGTCAATATGATTTCTCAAAGTCTGTCTGGAATGCAAGCTGCACCAGGTAGTACTAAGGACGCTTCATCTGAAGAAGAAGCTTATGATCCTGAGAACCCTTCAATGGAAGAGGTGAATTACATGGGAGAACCCTATGGAAACACCTATAATCCTTCATGGAAAAATCATCCAAATCTCTCATGGAAGGATCAACAGAGACCTCAACAAGGTTTCAACAACAATAATGGTGAAAGAAACAGGTTTGGCAATGGCAAGCCTTTTCCATCATCTTCTCAGCAACAGACAGAGAATTCTAAGCAGAGCCACTCTGACTTAGCAATCATGGTCTCTGATCTAATTAAAACCACTCAAAGTTTCATGACTGAAACAAGGTCCTCCATTAGAAACTTGAAGGCACAAGTGGGTCAGCTGAGTAAGAAAGTTACTGAACTCCCTCCTAGTACTCTTCCAAGCAATACAGAAGAGAATCCAAAAGGAGAGTGTAAGGCCATCAACATGGCTAAATTTGGAGAGGAGAAAGAGGCAGTGAGCGCCACTGAGGAAGACCTCAATGGACATCCACTGGCCTCCAATGAGTTCCCTAATGAGGAACCATGGGAATCTGAGGCTCACACTAAGACCATAGAGATTCCATTGGATTTACTTCTGCCATTCATGAGCTCTGATGAGTATTCTTCCTCTGAAGAGGACGAAGATGTCACTGAAGAGCAAGTTGCTAAGTACCTTGGAGCAATCATGAAGCTAAATGACAAGTTATTTGGTAATGAGACTTGGGAGGATGAACCCTCTTTGCTCACCAAAGAACTGGATGACTTGACTAGGCAGAGATTACCTCAAAAGAGACAGGACCCTGGGAAGTTCTCAATACCTTGTACCACAGGCACCATGACCTTTGAGAAGGCTTTGTGTGACCTAGGGTCAAGCATAAACCTCATGCCTCTCTCTGTAATGGAGAAGCTAAGGATCTTTGAGGTGCAAGCTGCAAGAATCTCACTAGAGATGGCAGACAATTCAAGAAAACAAGCTTATGGACTTGTAAAGGATGTTCTGGTAAAGGTCGAAGACCATTACATCCCTGCTGATTTCATAGTCCTAGAGACTGGGAAGTGCATGGATGAATCCATCATCCTTGGCAGACCCTTCCTAGCCACAACAAAGGCTGTGATTGATGTTGACAGAGGAGAATTGATCATTCAAGTGAATAAAGAATCCTTTGTGTTTAAGGCTCAAGGATACCCCTCTGTAACCATGGAGAGGAAGCATGAAGAGTGTTCATACCCTGGGTCGAGCTGTCCGACCCGGGATGTTCTACAGACAAAGCGACTGACCTCTTCAGGTCAGGACAACCCGACTTCTTTTCAAAGAGCTCGGCCAAGTCACAGGAAAGCCCAAACGAAGGGCCCAAATAGAGGAACACGTCCCAAATCCAAGGGCAGCCCAAGCCCATAGAGATAAAGGCGGTTCCCTTAAAGATGACCTCACTTAAAAATAAGATAAAAATAAGATAAGATAACTAACTTATCTTATCTACATGAGGCCACATCTCACCATTATAAATACACTGGAGCACCCAGGTATAACTCATATTCTGATTCTACTCAATACCTGCTTAATACCCTTGCTAACTTAAGCATCGGAGTCCCTTGCAGGTACCCCCACCCTCCGTGGACGAAGGATCAGCACCATCACCAAGTCCTACAAGTCGGACACACCAGCTCCGGCCGCTATACACAGAAGATCTCGACCGAGATCGACCTACAGTTTCAGGTAACCCTCGGAACATTGGCGCCGTTGCCGGGGAACCTGGAGGTCATCCCATCAACATGGCGGATGACCATGACAACGACCACGATTCAGGTTTGGAAGACAGAACGCCGCATAAAAATTCATCAAATCCAGGAGTAATAGAAGCGCTTCAAAATCGATTAGAGCAACTTGAGAAAGAAGCCCAACATCAACGTGAAAAAGAAGAAGATTTACGTCGGGAGATAAGGCGGCGCCGAGAATTAGAAGATAAGCTTATAAAACTCGAAGCTGATCTCAAAACTAAAGCTACTCGACCATCCACAGAGGATAGCTCTCAGAAAGATCAAGATCCATTCACCAGAGAAATTATGAAGACCAAAATTCTAAAAGATTTCAAACTTCCGGATATGACTCTATATGACGGCACCTCGGACCCCAACCATCATCTTAGCAACTTCAGAAGTAGAATGTACCTCACTGATGCCTCAGATGCAGTTCGCTGCAAAGCCTTTCCAACAACTCTCACCAAGACAGCCATTAAATGGTTTGACAACCTACCTCCAAAATCCATCTCGAGTTTCGACGACCTGGCCAAAAAGTTCCTGGCCCGATTCTCCATACAAAAGGACAAAGCCAAACACGCACCTAGCCTACTAGGGATCAAGCAAGGAGATCGGGAGAGCCTTCGCAACTACATGGAAAGATTCAACAAAACATGCATGGACATACAAAGTCTACCAACAGAAGCTGCCATTATGGGCCTCATAAATGGCTTGCGAGAAGGACCATTTAGCCAATCTATATCAAAGAGATACCCAACATCCCTAGACGAAGTACAAGAACGGGAGCAGAAGTACATCAACATGGAGGAAAATTATCGACTTGGCAAAGCCTCAAGGTCCAGTTCTGCCTACCGAGATAAAGAATCCAAGAAAAAGGAAGATCGCTCCGGAGAGAAAATCAAAAAATATCATAACTTCACTCCTCTTAGGGTATCCTTGGTAGATGTTTACAAAGAAGTCTGCCATACGGAGAAAATCCCTCCAGCTCGGCCACTTAAAGGCAAAAGAGGAGGAGGAAATCGGAATGAATACTGTGAATATCACCGACTTTGAGGGCATTCCACCAACGAATGCTTCGACTTGAAAAATGTCATAGAAAAATTAGTAAGAGAAGGAAAGCTAAATCGGTTTTTGGCCAATCAGGACGACGAACCAAGAAAAAGAAAAAGGGATGAGGATGTCGGACGATCTGAACGATCACCTCACACACCGGAAAGACACGTTCACGTAATACACGGCGGATTTGCTGGGGGAGGAATCTCCAAATCATCCCGCAAGCGACACCTCAAAGAGGTGTACCATGTCGAAGGAAAGAAGGAATCGCCAGACATCCCAGCAATCACGTTTACCAAGGAAGATGCATCCGGAATCATCTCGGGACACGACAACCCCATGGTCATTACGATCATACTAGCAAACGCCAACCTTCACCGTACACTAATTGACCAGGGAAGCTCTGCCGACATCTTATTCAAAACTGCCTTCGACAAACTCGGCCTAGAAGAAAAAGAGCTAAGAGCATACCCGAACAGCCTGTTTGGACTTGGAGATACCCCAGTTCAACCGCTGGGATACGTATCGCTGCATACAACCTTCGGGAAGGGGAACCAATCCAGAACACTCAAGATAGACTACATCGTGGTCGATGTAAGCTCAGCCTACAATGCCTTAATAGGTCGGACAACGTTAAATCAACTCGGTGCAATAGTTTCAACTCCACATCTATGTATGAAATTCCCAACTGCGGAAGGGATAGCTACAATAAAGGCAGATCAAAAGATGGTGCGTCACTGTTATAACGAAAGTCTAAACCTCCGAGGCGAAGGAGGAGAGTTCCACACAATCGAGCTCGGTGGAGTTCAGAGGCGAGAAGAACTCCGACCACGACCCGAAGGAGAAGTAGAAAGAATCCAGATCGGAGACACCTCGGATAAAACAACTAATATTGGCACGATCCTGAAAGGAGACACAAAGGAATCACTAATACGGTTCCTACGAGATAATGTTGATCTCTTTGCATGGAAAGCTGCCGACATGCTAGGCATTGATCCCGAACTAATGAGCCACAAGTTGGCAGTCTACCCGGGATCCCGGCCGGTACAACAAAGACGAAGAAAACTCGGACCAGAACGATCTCAAGCTGTAGAAGAACAAGTACAAACGCTACTAGAGGCAGGGTTCATAAGGGAAGTTAAATACCCACTATGGCTAGCAAACGTCGTCTTGGTGAAAAAGTCAAATGGGAAGTGGCGAATGTGCACCGACTACACCAACCTCAATAAAGCCTGCCCAAAAGACCCTTACCCACTGCCAAGCATCGAAGCTCTAGTAGATGCTTCATCAGAATATAAGTATCTCTCGTTCATGGACGCATATTTGGGGTACAACCAAATCCCCATGTATCCACCAGATCAAGAAAAGACCTCGTTCCTAACACCGAAAGCAAACTACTGCTACATCGTGATGCCTTTCGGTCTCAAGAACGCAGGAGCTACTTATCAAAGGCTAATGAATAAAGTTTTCTCAGATCACATCGGAAAAATCATGGAAGTTTATTTAGACGACATGTTGATAAAGACACAAAGCAAAGACACATTATTATCCGACCTGACTCAAGTGTTTTACACTATAAAGAAACACAACATGCGGCTCAATCCAGCAAAATGCACCTTCGCAGTAGAAGCAGGCAAATTCTTAGGCTTCATGCTCACACAAAGGGGAATTGAAGCAAATCCAGACAAATGTCAAGCCATACTCAACATGAAGAGCCCAACCTGTGTCAAAGAAGTACAACAACTCAACGGGAGGTTGGCCGCACTATCCCGATTCTTAGCAGGAGCTGCGATAAGATCTCTTCCCTTCTATGCTACTTTAAGAAAGGGAAAATAGTTCGAATGGATGACAGAATGTGAGCAAGCCTTCCGAGACTTCAAGGAGTTTTTAGGATGGCCACCTATCCTATCTCGGCCACGAGAAGGAGAACCGATCATATTATATCTCGTAGTAGGGAGCCGGGCAATAGCCTCAGCACTAGTCAGAGAAGACGAACATGGGCAACAACCCGTCTACTTCATTAGCAAAGTGATAAACCCATATTTCATGGTTTATCTTGTGCTCAATTGAGTAGTTTTTATCTACTCTTTACCTACTTATTCATACTATTTGCATGTTTTACATTTTCCTTCCTAATTATGTGCTTTGATTGAAAACATGCTTCTTTGGACTTATATTTGCTTATTATTAATCCTCTCTTATCACCATTAGATGCCTTGATATGTGTGTTAAGTGATTTCAGAGATTACAGGGTAGGAATGACTCAGAGGATGAAAAGGAATCCTACAAAAGTGGAAGGAATACAAGAAGTTGGAGAAATTGCTAAGCTGTCCAGCCTGACCTCTTTGCACTCAAACGGCTATAACTTTAGCTACAGAGGTCCAAATGATGCTGTTCCAGTTGCGTTGGAAAGCTAACGTCCGGGGCATCGATTTGATATATAATATATTATAGTGGCCTAATGCTAGGCGATGCGACCGCGTGCTCCATGCGGCCGTGTCGTAGTGACGGAAATCCAGCGTGGTTGAATTCGAGACCAGTGAATTCCGGGTTGTTTTTGACCCAATTTGCGGCCCAGAAAACACAGATTAGAGGCTATAAAGTGGGGGAATACATCCATTCATAAGGAGGAGGCTTTCAGAATTCACTTTTCATGATTTTGATTTAGTTTTTAGTGAGAGAGGTTCTCTCCTCTCTCTCTTAGGATTAGGATTTAGGACTTCTCTTAGCTTGTAAGAGTGACTCTCGATCCAGGTTTTTATGTTCCTTTGTTTTTAAGATTCCCTTTCACTTTATTTATTTATTCCAGCATTTGAGTTAATTATTTACTTTTATAATTTAATTTATGAATTATTCCATGTCACAGATTATTGTTTGAATTAATGATAATTGAGGTATTTTCAGTTTATGATTGCTTGCTTTTATTTACGTTACCATTGCTTCCGATCTGAAGATATGTTATTCCAGCAATTTAGTTTTTCTCCCTTTTGGCCTTGGTTAAGAAATCAGTAACTCAACAGTTATCAAACTCAGCGTAAGTGATAATCGTTATCTTGCTAATTGAACTGAACTTCAATAATCCCAACTTTTTCTTAGGAAATAAATAGGATTCGAAGGTCAAACTAATTAATCCCTTGACTTACCTTTCCTTTAAAGGTTAACTAAGTGGAATTAAGATACAACTTTTATTATTGTTGAGAGGGATAACTAAGTTGGACTTCTAATTTCTCTCACCTTGCCAAAAGTTGCTTTACAGTATTTATTTATTTTAATTGCCATTTATTTTACTTGCCATTTAAATTACTTATTCTTCATTCTTGAAACCCCGAATTCACAATCTTCATAACCAATAATAAGAACATACCTCCCTGCAATTCCTTGAGAAGACGACCCGAGGTTTAAATACTCGGTTAACAATTTATTTAGGGGTTTGTTACTTGTGACAACCAAAACGTTTGTACGAAGGAATTTCTGTCGGTTTAGAGACTATATCTACGACGCGACTGTTTTTATGAAATTCTAACTGGCAAAAAATCCCGACGTCAAAATGGCGCCGTTGCCGGGGAATTGCAAACGTGTGCCTTATTATTGGTTATTGTAAATATTTTCAGTTAAAAAATTTTTTTTTAAATTAAATTAAAAATATTTTTCTTTTACTTGTTTATTTGTTTTCTCTTTTTCCCCCTTATTTCTGATATCTACTATGAATTCTCACCACTCTCGCTTTGAGTTTGGTTCTAACTTTGTTGAAGGAAAGAGAAACCACAGCAGGAATATGCATCAAGGTCAGACCAATCATGGATGGATGGAGCCAAGAGGATCTAATCAACCCTTTAGGCAACAATACCCTCCAAGATATCATGGACAACGACCATTCTACAATGCATACCCAGCTGAAAGATATGGTGGACAACCTTGTAACTACCAACAAGCCCCACCCCGTGCCTATAGACCATCCTCTCAACATGACCTCGAACCACCACACTCACAAGCTTCTTTTCGCCATTCGCCACCATACGATCCTTATCCGCCCCAATGCCAATCCAATTACCCCCAAGAAACACCGCTCCCCCATACACAGTACCCGTTTCCATCAAAGTCAGAATCACAGGGTAGCCTCGAAGAATCACTATAACAATGTACTACAGTCCTTCATCAACTGGAGCAAGCAATGGTGGAGAGGCTAAAACAATTGTTTTTCGGATGCTCAGCCCCTCAACAGACCCCATGGCTTTATGCAGAGAATCCAATGAAGAAAGCAGTACAAAGGAGATGCAGGAAGCTCCAGTGAACAGCCTAGAGCATAGCTTCGTATTAAAACAAGTAGAGAAAGCTGTCATTGCAGAAGAAAAAGAGTCGGTTGTTGTGGAGAATTCCGTCAAGGATTTTACAATTGATGCTGAGGAGGATTTTGCACCGCCTCCAATGCAAATATCTTATGAAGAACTGGACGGAATAACCTAGGATGCAGGTTTCCTTGATGATGATGATCACGAGTCCTGTTCTCTTGGCGACAAACTTGCATCCACAAGTGATTTCTTTGAGACAGAAGAATCTTCCCCGAGTGAATATGAAGATGATGCTAAGGTAGATTTTTCTCAACCTCCGATATATGACTTGAGTGATGATGAGAGAGAAATTGAAGACTCTGATCAAGATATGGTTAAAGTGGAAGAATTCACAGAAGATTATAAGGGAGTAGAACTTACAGAACCACTGGAAACACCTATCCCAAGGCCGTTACCGCCCAACACAAACTGCAAGTGGGTAAAATCCTTATCTTTTATCTTCAATATTCCACTTGAACATGGTTTGCTTGAAACAGATGGCCAGCTTAGAGCTCCTTGCGGCTTCAAGAGCAAAAGGGAAATGGCTCATACTCAGAGCCGGTGCACAAGGTTCAATAAGATTCCACGCTTCAACTCGAAGTGCAAGGATTGGTATCATGCTCAATTGCATGGATCACAGAGAACATTTGGTCACCATCGTGAGATCCTACTTTTTAACCCGTCCGAAGGGAAACATGTAGATCAAGACGGAGGCGGATTTAAAAGCAAGGCTTGGAATCATGGACTCTATCCTGGCATTTGTCATTCCGGGAGCCTGATATTCTGTTTGAAGCTGCTCAGAAGCTTTACATGCCTAGTTTGGGACCCCGGAGGCTATTGGCATTCCAAGCACTGGTGGAGATTTTTGGACGAATTTAAGCATAAGCCACCATAGCAGAAAGCTCTTCCAATGTCCAACTTAAGGACTTTAACTAAAAGTGCTAGGTGGGAGACAACCCACCATGGTATGGTCGCTTCTTTTTCAATTTATTTCTTGTTTATTACTTTCATTTTTCCTTTTTTGTTTTAATATTAACCTGGAATCATGCATAGAATTCATGTTAATCATTGCATCCTGCATTTTTCAGTTAAAAAAAAAATCGCTACGCGACGCGATCGCATCAGCGACACGTCCGCATCACTTGGAGAGAAAGGGAAATTAAAAGTGAACAGAGAGTCACGCTGGAGCGTGGCTGGAGGCGTGCTAATGGCACATATCGACCCACGCGACCGCGTTGCTGACTCGTCCGCGTCGAATGGGAACTATGGCCTCCCACGCGACCGTGTGCCCCACGCAGCCGCGTGCCCTGGTTTTCGACGTAAAAGGGTGCACAATGAAATATTGTGCGAAAGTGGTACTGGATTGGTGCTGGGAGCACAATCCTTATCACGCGGCCGCGTCATCCATCTTCTGAAGCACACTCACGCGATCGCGTGCCCCACGCGATCGCGTCACCCCAATTTTGGCAAATAAATTAATTTGAACAGAGAGTTCTGCTGGCGCGAGGCTGCACTCGCGCCAGAAGCATAACATGGGTCACGTGATCGCGTGCCTATACTTAACGCGCATCCACGCGAACGCGTGCCCTACGCGGCCGCGTCGCATGCGCCGCACAGCTCACCCTAAAATTGCCACATATCTTATCTTTCTCTCCTCCAAATCCTAATTTTTCTTTTCCTTTCTTATTTACTTCCTCTTCCCTTCTTTCCCTTCTCATTCTTCTTATTTTTCTTTTTATTTTATTTTAATTTGCTTGCATACTTTCATTCATTGCATTATTTTCATTGGTGTTGGAATTTTATTTGGGTCATTGCTTTTCTATATTTTTTTGGATTATTTGACAATTATATATTACTTTTTAAAGGATTGCTTGCATGTTCAATTTAATACTTTCAAACAGCTTATTTACCGTGATGTTATGTGTTTGTGAAAACGCCCGTATGGCATTATACACTATTTTTAAGATTTCTTTTAATCTACTACTATAAATGCCTGCTTTTCACAAATTCCCTTTACTATTTTATTAATTAAATATAATTGTTAATACAAACGTTATTGTTAGTTTCTCACGACTAACAATACATTAAAAGCTTTTGATGCTTGATCTATGCTACTCATGCCCTTGCCGGCATGCTAATAAACATCTTGCATCCAATATCCCCCACGCCTTGCTATATTTCCATTGATGAACTGATCACATGGAATCGCGACCATGTCTTTCATTCACTATTTCTTTTGCTTGGCATGATTATCACTCGTACCGCCTTCCTCTTTGCTCCACCCCTTTGACTTCATGTGCCTTTCTCTTCTCTCTTTTTCAGGCTGGCCACCAAAACGGGTAAAGAGAAAGCCTCTACAAGAGAGCACCAGTTGAGAAACCACAACCCCATCCACCTGCACATCTCAGCATGCACCGAGGATGGTGCAATCTTTAAGTGTGGGGAGGTCGATACCGATCTCCATGGGTTAGAACTTTGTTGTCTCAACACCAATGTTTAAATTTTCTTTGTAGATTAGTTGTTGCATTTGCATGTTTAATTGTTTTTGTGCATATTTTACTACTTGGTTAAAGTAATATTCTTCTTTTTCAAGAAATTTTTATAGTATTTCACTAATTTGAATAAAACTTTTTGAAAAACTTGTTTGAAGAAATATTATTTTGGAACATAGTTTAGAGCTCGAACACAAAACCAGTGAGATTTTGAGCCTATTTGATTGGTTGCATTTTACCAACCAATAATTTTATTTTTGGTGTGTGTTGTTCTCTCTAAAACTGTGATCTTTGTCTTGCTTAATTCTATATTTCCATTTATTTGATGTATGCATGCACTTACATGATTGAGGCCTTTGTTTCACTGAGCTTACATACCCATATGGCCTTACCTTTCATTATCCCTTGCAAACCAATGTTGAGCCTATTTTACCCATTTATTCTTTACTTTAGCACATCATTAACTCTAAGAGAAAAACAATAATGTCCTTAATTTGAATCCTTGGTTAGCTTAGACTAGTGAGAATGCTTATGAATTAAGTGTGGGGAAAAGTGGGTTTGGAAACATTTGGTTTGAAAATTGAGTATGTTAGAATCTTCTAAAAAAAATGTGAAAGAAATGTTTGGGACATAATTCATGCATCCAATAATTTAATCGTATGCATTGAGAAAAAAAAAAGAGCAAAATAAGTGAAAGGGGACAAAATGCCCCAAAATAAGCAGTGAAAGCAATGCATATGAGTTATACTTGAAATTAGAATGCATGAATATGTGGAAAACATGGTTAATGGATGGTTAGATGTTGTATTATGATTACATGGATTGTTTAAGTTAGGTGGGAAAGTTTAAGTTAATTAAGGATTCAGATTTTAGTCCACTTGGCCAAATACAATCCTACCTTGACCCTAACCCCATTACAACCCTTAAAAGACCTCTTGATATGTGTATTTATGCATTAAATTTATGTTGATTGTTAGATGAAGAGCAAGCTTTAGAAAGCAAGGTTAGTAGAGAATTGAGAGAATCGAACCTAAAACACTTGAGTGATTAGAGTGATATACACTACTAAGTGAGGGTTCGATGCTCGATTCTTTGTTCCCGGCTTTCACGAGCTATTTTCTTCTACAAGTCTATTTGTACTTCATTTTTATGATTTGAATTAGTGAAATCCAGTTCATATTTATTCTTGGGGACTTATTTGCTTTTAACCAAGTAAGTAGAAACATTTTTCATTTAGTTGCATTCATAGGTTGCATCTCATACATTCTATCATTCCTCTTCATCTTTATAGTTTCTCTTGAGCTTAGCATGAGGACATGCTAATGTTTAAGTGTGGGGAGGTTGATAAACCCATATTTCATGGTTTATCTTGTGCTCAATTGAGTGGTTTTTATCTACTCTTTACCTACTTATTCATACTATTTGCATGTTTTACATTTTCCTTCCTAATTATGTGCTTTGATTGAAAACATGCTTCTTTGGACTTATATTTGCTTATTATTAATCCTCTCTTATCACCATTAAATGTCTTGATATGTGTGTTAAGTGATTTCAGAGATTACAGGGCAGGAATGGCTCAGAGAATGAAAAGGAAGCATGCAAAAGTGGAAGGAATACAAGAAGTTGGAGAAATTGCTAAGCTGTCCAGCCTGACCTCTTTGCACTCAAACGACTATAACTTTAGCTACAGAGGTCCAAATGACGCGGTTCCAATTGCGTTGGAAAGCTAACGTTCGGGGTATCGAGTTGATATATAATATGTCATAGTGGCCTGATGCTAGGCGACGCGACCGCGTGCTCCATGCGGTCGCGTTGCAGTGACGGAAATCCAGCGTGGTTGAATTCGAGACCAGCAAATTCTGGGCTGTTTTTGACCCAATTTGCGGCCCAAAAAACACAGATTAGAGGCAATAAAGTGGGGGAATACATCCATTCATAAGGAGGAGGCTTTCAGAATTCACTTTTCATGATTTAGATTTAGTTTTTAGTGAGAGAGGTTCTCTCCTCTCTCTCTTAGGATTAGGATTTAGGACTTCTCTTAGCTTGTAAGAGTGACTCTTGATGGGAAATTTTGGTGGAAAAATGAATTTCTCCCAAAACAACACCAATCTAACCGGCAAGTGCACCGGGTCGCATCAAGTAATAAAAACTCACGGGAGTGAGGTCGATCCCACAGGGATTGAAGGATTGAACAATTTTAGTTTAGTGGTTGATTTAGTCAAGCGAATCAATATTTGGTTGATTGATTGGTACTTTGCAGAATTTAAATTGCATTGAAAGTAAAGGGAATGGGAAATTGGCATGAATCTTAAGAAGCAAGAAATTAATGGCAGAAACTTAAAGAGCAAGAAATGAAAATTGCAATAATCTTAAATGACAAGAAATGTAAATGGCTTGAAATGTAAAGGGGATTGGGACTTGTATTTGCAGGAATTAAACTAAGAGAAATTAACTTGCATCAAACAGGAGAGTAAATGGGATTTGGGATTTAATTGAATTCAAACAGAGAGGTAAAATGAACAATTAAAGCAAGAACAGAAAATTGAAATGGTAAAGTGAGATCTCAGGACCCAGAGACTAGAAAACCAAGTCTAGATCTCAATGCCTTCCTAGATCCAACAAGAACAATAGCAAGAGAATTTTAAATTGCAAGGAAATTAGATGAAGAAGCAAGTAAAAGAAACAGAATCTTAATTGCAGTGAAAATAAACAAGATCCAAGGTGAGATTGAAACAGAATTCCTTCAATTCTCCAACCCAAGATCCAAGACAATTGTACTTGAAATTGAAAGCAATAAAACTAAGAGGAAGAGAATGGAATTCTCCTTCCCCCAAACTAAGAAATTAAAGGTCACTCAATACCAAAAGCTCTCCGAAAACTACTAAGCAAAACTAAAAAGAAGAGCTCCCCGACTAACTTGAATCTTAGCCTATTTATACACTTTCTCCAATTGATCTCCAAGCCTTGAGTTGGGCCTTTGCTCTTGGTGGAATTGGGTTGAAAGAGGCCTTGGTTAATTGCTCTTGAAGTTTGGAGAGAAACCCAAGTGAACCATGTGAACCGGATTTGAGTTTTGTAAAGTTGGATTCAAAGTTTGAGTTGAAGTTAGGGGGCTAACTTTAAGGCCAACTTTTCATATCAGCACACCACACTTCCTGATGCCAACGTTGGTGCCAAAGTTAGGGGGCTAACTTCAGCGCCAACGTTGGCCCTTCCTGATGCATGAATGGCGCCAACGTTAGCCTCCAAGTTAGGGGGCTAACGTTGGCGCAACATTTGAATGCCCTGGGTGAGAATTAACATGCCAACGTTAGCCTCCAAGTTAGGGGGCTAACGTTGGCGCAAACTTTGGCCATCCTGGGAAGAAATTGTCATGCCAACGTTAGCCTCCAAGTTAGGGGGCTAACGTTGGCGCAAACTTTGAGTGGCCCAGGGAAGAAAATTCAACTTCTCAAGTTAGCCTTCAAGTTAGGGGGCTAACTTTGAGGCTAACTTTGCACCAAAAGTTTGTGCCAAAGTTTGAGGGCTAACTTCAACTCCAACTTTATATTTCCTGGTTCAATTTCACTTGTTTCATTGTTCCCTCTTTGCTTCTAGCCATTCCTTCTTGCTTCAACCTTTTTCCAAGCTTTCTTCACCTATCATAAATCAACCAAACACATCAAAGCTATGCTCAAAATCATGAGATGTTCAATCTATCATAATATGCAACATTTATGGCTTCAAACCTCATGAAATTGCATTAATTCACATATGGTTGATTCAATCAAAGGAAGCATGAAAATTTACCCAATTGGCTTGCTTATAGCTCAAGAAAGTGCATAATTCAAGTGAAAATAAAAGAAAAAGACTAGTGAAACTAGGCTAAGATGACTTGTCATCACAACACCAAACTTAAAGCTTGCTTGTCCCCAAGCAAGAAATGAATTATTAAGAAGAAAGAATGAAATGGAAGAGGATGTTCATGCTAGCAGAATGTTATTGGTAGTTCATGGGATTTTGTGTGGATATGCAATACTCACTTCTTATTGATTCTTAGGCCTAGAAAGTCTCCTTCAAGCTTCAAGTAACCTACTGCTATGACCTCTCATTATTCCTTTATCCTTGGCTATTACTTTGTTCAAAGCTTTATTTGAGTGTCATGTGTAGCAAGTTCATTTTCTTTTCTGTATACTTGACACATTATTCACCATGGACACTTGGCTCACCTTTCCTTTTAAACATTGATGCCCAGCACCTTTTTTTTTGGTTACTAAATGCCTTGTAGTTAGGTTGCTCTTGATAGTGGATTTTCAGCTGATGATCCCGGATTAGTTAATCCAAGTCACCGAGTGTTGAAGCACTCCAAAGAGCTTAGTAGTCCAAGCAGATCCTAATACACAGACACCACAGGCATATATTTTTAAGGTTCAAGCTATTGGTGTCCAGCTTTGTTTCTTTTTTTTTGTTTTTCTTTGATTCTGCCATCTTTTGGCTATTTCTTTTCTTTCTTTCTTTTTGTTTTTCTTTTGAACCAAGGATTTTCTTATTGAGATTCATAGACAGTAAGTCACTCTATACTTAGAATGAGACATTCTAGTTCTTTATTCACTAAAAGTGAGTTTTTATACAATCACACACATACCACCACTTACTTTTATCATACTTCTATCTAGCAAAGAACTATCTTACTTCACATTCAAACATTTCTTTTATTGATTTAGAGATGCAGGGGACAGAACATGCTTTTAGTCAAGTGGAAGTAAACACACAAGCACAAACTTAAACTAGCTTACTTATTTTAAAAAAAAAAATTGACTCTGTTTGAACTCAATGAACACTTTAGCAAGACACAAGTCAAAGCATTTCTCAACAGCAAGAGTTAAGTATAGATACAACCTATTGGTTTGCAGTCCTCTTGTCCTTCCTTCTGTTGTGCTCCTTTTGAGTTATGATGCATAATATCTTCAAATGGTTGTTAGTTCCCTGCATAATTCTCAAAAGTTGCTTGCTTCTCAAGCCCTTAGGTGACTGGTTAGTATGCATGAATTGAATGTGGCTTTTGGATTTAATTTGGTGTGGGAACACCAAACTTAATTCCTTGCCACTTCCTTTTGATGCAACAGATTAACTATATGTAAAATCTCGTGTCCTTGCTAAAGGTTATAAAACTAAAACTAGAAAGCAATTAAATGGTTGAATGATTTGTCTGATTGCTTAGAGCTAGCTTTGTGCAGGAAGTGAGAATGTGCTTTTAAGTGAGATTTTGGTGGAACACCAAACTTAGAATGCTTCATTCTCTCTTAATTTGTTTTGGTGTGGAACACCAAACTTAGCTCCTTGCGATACATACCAATTATTCAACCTTTTTAATGAAAAAGTTATGAAAAGAAAACTACCTCATGTTGGGTTGCCTCCCAACAAGCGCTCTTTTAATGTCACTAGCTTGACATCCTTCATTCTTTGATCATGGAGGTTGAAAATCATAGTGCCTCAGCTTTTCTCCTCTTACTGTGAACTTCCTTCCAGTCTCCTCTTTGATGATCTCTAGGTGTTCAAATGAAAGGACTCGGTTCACAGTGTAGTATTCAGATAATTGTGGAGACACCTTCATTGGTTGGGTGTTTAACACCACTTTATCCCCTGGTGAAAAGCCTTCAGTAGGGATTTTCTTATTTCTCCACCCTCTTGGCCTCTTCTTCTTTTCTTTCTCAAAAGATACTCCCTGCCTTGGTGGTTCTTTATCTGGGATGCTGAATTTCTCATCTGGGGGTTTTGGATCTAGTTCCTCCTTGACTTCATTGGTTTGTTGCACCATCTCTACTTCTTTCAATTGTGGATGTAGAAGTCTTGGATTTAACTCATTGAATGCCTCCTTCAAGCTTTGATCTCTGGCCTTATCCTTCATACAATCTTCTTCTTGAGTGGGCTCATGCAGGGTTTTAAAAACATGGAATGCTAGGTGTTCATCATGCACTCTTAGCAACAATTCCCCTCTTTCAACATCTATCAATGCTCTGCCCGTAGCTAGGAAAGGCCTCCCCAGGATGATGGGAGTGTTAGGGTCTTCTTCTATATCTGAGATAACAAAGTCAGCAGGGAGAAAGAATTTTCCCACTTTTACCAATACATTCTCCACAACTCCCAGTGCTTGCTTAGTGGATTTGTCAGCCATTTGGAGAACTATTCGTGTGGATTTCAGCTCAGAAATTTGAAGTTTCCTCATTAGAGATAAAGGCATCAGGTTTATGCTTGCACCCAGGTCACAAAATGACTTCTCAATTGTTATGTTTCCTATGGTGCAAGGTATGTAAAAACGCCCAGGATCATCTTTTTTCTCTGGCAACTCTCTTTGGAAAATAGCACTACATTCCTTTGTCATCTTAACAATCTGTCCTTCCTGCAGGGATCTTTTCTTTGTCAGCACTTCCTTCATAAATTTGGCATATAGTGGCATCTGTTCAAGTGCTTCCAAAAAAGGAATATTGATGCTGAGTGTCTTGAATATGTCCAGGAATTTTGAGTATTGCTTATCCTCATTCTCTTTTTTGAACCTCTGAGGGTATGGAAGTTTGGGGACATCTGGCTTCACCCCTTCCTTCTTCTCCTGTAGCTGTGTTTCAAGGATGTCCTCATCTTTCTTTGAGCTTTTTGCATTCTTGGTCTTTCTCTCCTCTTCACTTCTTTCTTCTGTCTCTTCTCGTGGAACTTTTCTGTTGTGTTCTTCCTGATTGATGGCTTCCTTCTCACTTCCCACCATAATTGCTTTGCACTCCTCCCACTTTGTAGCTTTTCCTTTGTCCCTTGGGTGGTCTGAAGTGGTACTAGGGGATGCATTTGATTGCTTCTCACCCATCTCTGTGTTTTGTTTAGCCATTTGTTCCATATGCCTCTCAAGATTTCTGATTGCAGCTTCTTGGTTTTTGATTGTTATGGCTTGATCCTTCTGTGCTGCTTCTTGATCTTGTCTTGCCATCTCTTGATTTTTCATGAGTTTCTCCATCAATGTCTCTTGGTGCTTCATCATCTTTTCTATCATTGTCTCCAAGTTGGAGATCCTTTGAGTGTCTTGTGATGTTTGTGGCTGGTTGTGGGGTGTTGAAGGTTGATGGTGGGTGTTTTGGTTAGTGGTTTGGTTATTGGGTGGATAGTAGCTAGAATTTGAGTGGTTGTTTTGGGGTTTTCTATATGGATTGGGGTTAGTGTTTTGCTGGTTGTGATTTTGGTTGTTTCTTGAGTTATTTTGGTTTGAATTTCGTTGCCATGGTTGCTGGTTTTGAGTGTGGTTATCTCCCCATCTTATGTTTGGATGGTTCTTCCAGGATGGATTGTAGGTGTCACCATAGACTTCATTTTGGCCGGAGCTTTGATTGTGCACATATTGAGGTTGTTCCTGCTGCTGATCTTCTTGGTTTTCTTCATTTTGCCCCCATTTGGTTGATGATTGGCTTGTGTTGACTGCTGCAACTTGGAGGTTGTCAATCCTTTTGGCCATTTGTTCAAACTGTTGTTGAATCTGTTGTTGCATCATCTTGTTTTGAGCCAAAATGGAGTCCACTCCTTCCAATTCTAATACCCCCTTTCTCTGTGATGGTTGGCGGGTTCTTTGATGAGCAAAGAAGTATTGATTGTTGGCCACCATGTCCACAAGATTCTGGGCTTCTTCAGCAGTTTTCATCAGTTGTAATGAACCTCCAGCAGAGTGATCTAATGCCTCTTGAGATTTCAACGTCAAGCCTTCATAGAAATTTTGTAGCACATCCCATTCATTGAACATTTCTGGGGGACACTTTCTGATTAGAGCTTTGTACCTCTCCCATGCTTCATACAAGGATTCGGCATCTAATTGGGTGAATGTCTGCACCTCAGTTTTTAGCCTGACGATCCTTTGGGGTGGGTAAAATTTGGCTAAAAATTTAGTCACCAAATCGTCCCAACTAGTGATACTTCCTTTGGGAAAAGTTTCAAGCCATTGTGCAGCCTTATCCCTTAATGAGAATGGGAACAGCAACAATTTGTATGTGTCAGGATGCACACCATTTGTCTTGACCGTTTCACAAATCCTTAAGAAAACAGACAAATGTTGGTTGGGGTCTTCAAGAGGGCCACCTCCATAAGCACAATTGTTCTGCACCAAGGTGATTAGTTGAGGCTTCAACTCAAAGTCATTTGCCTGAACATTTGGGGTGAGGATGCTGCTCCCATAATGTCTGGGATTGGGGATAGTGTAAGAGGCCAACACCCTTCTTGCAGGCTGGGCATTGTTGCTCACTCCCTCTTCACGCACCTCAGCCTCCATGACTTGCAAAAATCACAAACAAACCAAATAAAACATGAATATTCTAGTGCTAGAATGTGGTTAGAGGGTTAGGTGACACAATGTGTCAAACAGTTAATGTGCTTAGTAAAAATAAAGAAAAATAAAGAAAAAGTGCTTAATCTAGACCACCACCTTACTTAATCATTGTCAATCTATTTCAATCCCCGGCAACGGCGCCAAAAACTTGATGGGAAATTTTGGTGGAAAAATGAATTTCTCCCAAAACAACACCAATCTAACCGGCAAGTGCACCGGGTCGCATCAAGTAATAAAAACTCACGGGAGTGAGGTCGATCCCACAGGGATTGAAGGATTGAACAATTTTAGTTTAGTGGTTGATTTAGTCAAGCGAATCAATATTTGGTTGATTGATTGGTACTTTGCAGAATTTAAATTGCATTGAAAGTAAAGGGAATGGGAAATTGGCATGAATCTTAAGAAGCAAGAAATTAATGGCAGAAACTTAAAGAGCAAGAAATGAAAATTGCAATAATCTTAAATGACAAGAAATGTAAATGGCTTGAAATGTAAAGGGGATTGGGACTTGTATTTGCAGGAATTAAACTAAGAGAAATTAACTTGCATCAAACAGGAGAGTAAATGGGATTTGGGATTTAATTGAATTCAAACAGAGAGGTAAAATGAACAATTAAAGCAAGAACAGAAAATTGAAATGGTAAAGTGAGATCTCAGGACCCAGAGACTAGAAAACCAAGTCTAGATCTCAATGCCTTCCTAGATCCAACAAGAACAATAGCAAGAGAATTTTAAATTGCAAGGAAATTAGATGAAGAAGCAAGTAAAAGAAACAGAAGCTTAATTGCAGTGAAAATAAACAAGATCCAAGGTGAGATTGAAACAGAATTCCTTCAATTCTCCAACCCAAGATCCAAGACAATTGTACTTGAAATTGAAAGCAATAAAACTAAGAGGAAGAGAATGGAATTCTCCTTCCCCCAAACTAAGAAATTAAAGGTCACTCAATACCAAAAGCTCTCCGAAAACTACTAAGCAAAACTAAAAAGAAGAGCTCCCCGACTAACTTGAATCTTAGCCTATTTATACACTTTCTCCAATTGATCTTCAAGCCTTGAGTTGGGCCTTTGCTCTTGGTGGAATTGGGTTGAAAGAGGCCTTGGTTAATTGCTCTTGAAGTTTGGAGAGAAACCCAAGTGAACCATGTGAACCGGATTTGAGTTTTGTAAAGTTGGATTCAAAGTTTGAGTTGAAGTTAGGGGGCTAACTTTAAGGCCAACTTTTCATATCAGCACACCACACTTCTGATGCCAACGTTGGTGCCAAAGTTAGGGGGCTAACTTCAGCGCCAACGTTGGCCCTTCCTTATGCATGTATGGCGCCAACGTTAGCCTCCAAGTTAGGGGGCTAACGTTGGCGCAAACTTTGGCCAGCCCCTGGGAGGAATTAACATGCCAACGTTAGCCTCCAAGTTAGGGGGCTAACGTTGGCGCAAACTTTGAATGCCCTGGGTGAGAATTAACATGCCAACGTTAGCCTCCAAGTTAGGGGGCTAACGTTGGCGCAAACTTTGGCCATCCTGGGAAGAAATTGTCATGCCAACGTTAGCCTCCAAGTTAGGGGGCTAACGTTGGCGCAAACTTTGAGTGGCCCAGGGAAGAAAATTCAACTTCTCAAGTTAGCCTTCAAGTTAGGGGGCTAACTTTGAGGCTAACTTTGCACCAAAAGTTTGTGCCAAAGTTTGAGGGCTAACTTCAACTCCAACTTTATATTTCCTGGTTCAATTTCACTTGTTTCATTGTTCCCTCTTTGCTTCTAGCCATTCCTTCTTGCTTCAACCTTTTTCCAAGCTTTCTTCACCTATCATAAATCAACCAAACACATCAAAGCTATGCTCAAAATCATGAGATGTTCAATCTATCATAATATGCAACATTTATGGCTTCAAACCTCATGAAATTGCATTAATTCACATATGGTTGATTCAATCAAAGGAAGCATGAAAATTTACCCAATTGGCTTGCTTATGGCTCAAGAAAATGCATAATTCAAGTGAAAATAAAAGAAAAAGACTAGTGAAACTAGGCTAAGATGACTTGTCATCAACTCTCGATCCAGGTTTTTATGTTCCTTTATTTTTAAGATTATCTTTCACTTTATTTATTTATTTCAGCATTTGAGTTAATTATTTACTTTTATAATTTAATTTATGAATTATTCCATGTCACAGATTATTGTTTGAATTAATGATAATTGAGGTATTTTCAGTTTATGATTGCTTGCTTTTATTTATGTTACCATTGCTTCCGATCTGAAGATATGTTATTCCAGCAATTTACTTTTTCTCCCTTTTGGCCTTGGTTAAGAAATCAGTAACTCAACAGTTATCAAACTCAGCATAAGTGATAATCGTTATCTTGCTAATTGAACTGAACTTCAATAGTCCCAACTTTTTCTTAGGAAATAAATAGGATTCGAAGGTCAAACTAATTAATCCCTTGACTTACCTTTGCTTCAAAGGTTAACTAAGTGGAATTAAGATACAACTTTTATTATTGTTGAGAGGGATAACTAAGTTGGACTTCTAATTTCTCTCACCTTGCCAAAAGTTGCTTTACAGTATTTATTTATTTTAATTGCCATTTATTTTACTTGCCATTTATATTACTTATTCCTCATTCTTGAAACTCCGAATTCACAATCTTCATAACCAATAATAAGAACATACCTCCCTACAATTCCTTGAGAAGACGACCCGAGGTTTAAATACTCAGTTAACAATTTATTTAGGGGTTTGTTACTTGTGACAACCAAAACGTTTGTACGAAGGGATTTCTGTCGGTTTAGAGACTATATCTACGACGCGACTGTTTTTATAAAATTCTATACTGGCAAAAAATCCCGACGTCACAAAGTGCTACAGGGATCCGAGCTGAACTACCAGAAAAATAGAAAATTTTGCTTATACCCTCATTCTAACATCTCGACGACTCCGCCCGTACTTCCAGACTCACACCATTAAGGTTCGAACTAACCAGCCCATAAAAGGAATATTGCAAAAAACAGATCTGGCAGGCAGAATTCTACAATGGGCAGTCGAGTTGTCAGAGTTTGACCTCCAATATGAAGCTCGGACGGCCATCAAATCACAGTACCTGGCCGACTTTATCGCAGAATTCACAGATGCCCTAGGAACCCCCACAGAATAGAATCTTTACGTGGACGGTTCTTCAAATAAAACTGGAAGCAGCACAGGCGTGATAATAGAAAGCAACCAAGGAACCCAAGTTGAGCTCTCCCTCAAGTTCGGGTTCCCGGCCTCAAACAACCAGGCAAAATATGAAGCATTATTAGCTGGTTTGAAGCTGGCTAAAGAAGTCGGAGCTCAAAAACTCAATATTTACAGCGATTCACAAGTAATCACATCACAAATAACAGGGAGCTACCAAGCCAAAGATCTCACCATGAAAAAATATTTGGATAAAACCAAGGAACAGCTCGGACAAATCGGGGAGTATAAAATCTGCCACATACCCCGCGAACAAAATGCCCGAGCTGATGCACTCTCAAAACTAGCCAGCACCAAACTAGGGGGCAACAATCGGAGCCTCATCCAGGAAATGTTGCAAAACCCGTCAATCTCGGAAGAAGAAAAAGTCCTGACTATAACAAGTCAGGACCAAGGATGGATGACCCCCATAATCAACTACCTCAAAACAGGAACGCTCCCCACAGAAGAAAAAGAGGCAAATAGGTTAAAAAGGGAGGCACAGTACTACACCATTATAAACAACATCCTGTACAAAAGAGGAATCTCAACACCTTTACTAAAATGCGTGCCGACCTCCAACACAAGGGAAGTGCTAGAAGAAATACACGGCGGCATTTGTGGCAATCATCTCGGAGCACGAGCTCTCGCCAAAAAGGTACTCCGGGCGGGATTTTATTGGCCAACTCTATAGAAAGAAGCTACAGAATTTGTGAAGACATGTCCACCATGTCAGAAACATGCCAACTTTCACATCGCCCCACCAGAAGAGCTCATTAGCGTGACCTCGCCTTGGCCGTTTGCAAAACGGGGACTCGATCTTCTCGACCCCTTCCCACAGGGATCAGGACAAGTTAAATTCCTCATAGTAGGGGTAGATTAATTTACAAAGTGGATCGAGGCAGAGCCCTTAGCCAATGCCACCGCTCAGAGAAGCCGGAAATTCTTATATAGAAACATTGTCACAAGGTTCGGGGTTCCATATTCAATAACCACAGACAATGGCACTCAATTCACAGATGCAGGCTTCAGAAAACTAGTAGCTGACTTAAATATAAAGCACCAGTACACCTCCGTTGAACATCCACAAGCCAATGGACAAGCCGAAGCGGCTAACAAAGTCATATTGGCCGGATTAAAACGGAGATTACAAGACGCAAAGGGAGCCTGGGCGGAGGAGCTTCCACAAGTCCTATGGGCATATCGAACAACGCCACATTCCACCACGAAGGAATCCCCCTTCCGATTAGCATACGGAATAGAGGCGATGATTCCAGTAGAGATTGAGGAAGGGTCGCCTAGAGTAGTTCACTACAATGAGGGAGCAAACTCCCAACTTCAGAGAGAAGAGCTCGACTTGTTACCCGAAATCCAAGAAAGAGTTCGGATCAGAGAAGAAGCTCTAAAGCGCCGAATGGCTTCCAGATATAATCAAAAGGTAGAGCCGAGAAGTTTTACAGAGAATGATCTCATCCTAATCCGAAATGATATTGGAACAACTCGACTCGGAGAAGGAAAGCTGGCAGCAAACTGGAAAGGACTCTACCGAGTCATAGAAGTACTGGGGAAGGGCTACTACAGACTGTCCGAGCTTGATGGACGAGAGCTTCCCCGATCATGGCACGCCTGCAACCTAAGAAGGTACTACAGTTAGAAAAGGTAAAGAATCTCACTAAGTGGATGCGCTCTTTTTCCTGAAAAGGTTTTTTAATGAGGCATCAGGTCGAGACCTAGACCATACCTGACTTAAAGGGATGAGAAAATTCCCACATGTATATATTTTCATTTTTCTTTAAATAAAGTTTACTGAGATATTCTACAAGATTCCAAGACACATTAATCTGAAGTATTCATCGTCCGATTATAAAGCAACAGGTCGGCAGAAAGTGAAAAACAAATTCACTGCGCGACCACGATAAAGATAATCGTCCGATAAAGGTGAAAACGCGATTCACCCAAAGGACAATCTAAAGATGCCAACCACTTTCTACAAATCGGCAAAGATGAAAACAGAATAATGTAAGAAGTTATCGAAAGTAATCCAAAAAAGAACCTGACGAGGTCTTACGGATAGCTAATATAATAACTTAAAGACTGGCCGACATTCGGAAGTCGGACCAAGTCAACCCGAGTTATAAGTAAACCCTGGAAAGAGGTCTGGCCAACCCTATTAAAGAGGATTACTTTAACATAGAAGGGCCTGACGTAACAAAGTCAGCCCAAAACAAAAAGTTATACAAGTAGTCCCTGAAAGAGATCTGAGAAAGATCTAAGAAAGAGGACTACAAAAAATAACTTAAAGGAGACCGACATAACCAAGTTGGACTCCTACCACTAAAAAGTTATACAAGTAGTCCCTGAAAGAGATCTGACAAAGATCCAAGAAAGAGGACTACAAAAAATAACTTAAAGGAGACCGACATAACCAAGTCGGACTCCTACCACTAAAAAGTTATACAAGTAGTCCCTGAAAGAGATCTGACAAAGATCCAAGAAAGAGGACTACAAAAAATAACTTAAAAAAGACTGACATAAACCAAGTCGGACTCCTACCATTAAAAAGTTATCAAAGTAATCCCTGAAAGAGACCTACCAAAGGTCTAAGAAAGAGGATTACAAAAATAACTTAGAAGAGATCAACCTAACGAAGTCAGTTTCCTACAAAACAAGTTGTAAAAGTAATCCCTGAAAGAGACTGGGTAAAGGCCCAGAAAAGGGGATCACAAAAATAACTTCGAAGGGGACCAACATAAAGAAATCGGTCATAAGGCGCTAAAAACACAAAACAAAAGCAAGGAAACCGAGAAAACAAGTTGGACCCCCCACAAGTCACGACCTCAAATGGATCCAAGCTACAAACAAAATGCAAAAGCAATCTAAAAAAGCCAAGCTGCAAGATTCCGACAGACACCCTGCTAGAGCACAAATGAAAGCATAGTATGATAAAGCTTCAAAGAGGCCACCAAAATCAGCCTCAGAAAAACTATTTTGTTTTCAAAATAAAGTTGCTAAAAACAGCAACTAGAGTATCGACAAGTCAATAAAACATTATCCACAAAAACAAAGTTCAAAAGCCCACAAACCGGGCTATTTACACAAATAGGCAGAAAAAAAGATCAGCTAAGATCGGGAGCCTTCCCAGCAGCATCAATACGGGGAGAAGGAGGGTGAGTCTGAAGGGGCACAGCATCTACGGTTCCATCATCCCGGTGCAGAATCTGGCAATCCGGATCAGATGTAACGGGGGGAACAGAGGAGGTCGACACCTTAAGAGAAGGCACTGGGGGAGGATCAGTCTCATCATCATCCTGGTCATCAGGGACAATCTTACCATCCCTCACGACATTGTCTAGGCTGATGAGAGTCAAGTCGGCATCAGGAGCAACAACCCGGAACTGCTCCATCAGGTTCTTGGAGGCAGCAGTTACGCTACCCACAAGGTGACCCTGAAGCTCACCATAATTAACCCGAGCAGTTTCCAAATCCTCCCGAAGATGCATCAATTCCCTATAAGCCGAGACATAGCTATCCTTATGTTTAAATGCCATGTCTTCGGCCAGCTTCAAAGAAGCAGCCAAGGCAATAGAACTAGCCTTCTCACCCTCCAGCTCCTTCTCCACCTTCGCCAACTTCACCTCCAATTCCTCCTTCAGACCCTTGATTCGATCAAATTCCGACTTGGCTCTTCCATGAAGGATTTTGTGGCATGAATCGGAATCCCCTGAACTATTCGGAATATAGCCGCACCTATATAAGCCATCTTCACGCTACTTTTGGTGATAAAATCCAGATGCTGAAGAAGAGAAACGTCGTCCATAGAAAGCCCACCATAGGGGGCAATTTGCTGGTCAACAAACTCGATAGTATCAAAATCTGGGGCATCCAGGTTGAAGGGCTTGGATGTCTTTTGCTTCTTACTGGGAGGGGCACCAAGAGCTGCAGCAGAAGATTGTGGAGGATCGACCAGACGAACCCGAGGAATAGGAATTGCTTTCCTCGGCCCGGGAGAACTAGGTACAGGAGGTTTAACTGGAACCTGGGAAGATCCCTCTCCGGCCGCCTTGGCCGAGATGTTTAAAGCAGCAGTTGCCTTCTTTGCATTCTTGAAGGCCTTCATAGAATCATTATTCTTCGACATCCCTGAAGAACACAAAATCAACCACAAAAGACAAATTACAACATAGAAGAAGAAAAAGCTCGGAAAGCAAGTATAAAAATAAAGCAGACAGTACCCAAAGCAGCCTGAACCAAAGATGGATCACTCAAAAATCTCTTCGTATCCAGATGGGGAGGCTTCCCCCACAAATCTTGAAGAACAACTATAAAGGCCCGCTCAACCTCACTAAGCATTTCCCAGGTGTAACGTGGCACTCTTACATTCTTTTGCCACTCTAGAGGAAAAGCAGGCTCATCATTTTCATCGAGAAAAAAGGGGCGGACCCCCCCAATTGCACGGACTCGAAAGAAGTAGTTCTTAAAATCTTTAAACGACTCATCATACATGGCAAAAACTTTATGCCCCTGTGCCGATCTGAAAGAAACCCAGGAAGCTTTCTTTTTGGAGGAACCTCCGGGTTTGGTCGAGACAAAAAGATAAAGGAAAAGAGTTTTAGAAGGTGTTATGTCCAACTCCTGTCAAAGAAGTTGAAAAATTTTAATAAAACCCCAGGAATTCGGGTGAAGCTGGGATGGAGCAATGTTACACGACCACAACAGGTCGGTTTCAGAAGCAGTAAATGAAAAAGAAACGTTCAACTGACTAAAAAAGTATTCGTAAGCATAAAAGAAGGGACGCTCTCCCTCAACAGAAGTTGGAAAGCAAACTCTCTCGTCAAAATCAGGGGCAACAAGCTCGTAATCTTCCTCACGGGCATTGTTACCACAAATCCTATGGCGCTTCCTCAGTTCTGTGCAAAACTCCGCATCTACAACAGAAACACATAACAAAATAAGGAAGTCCAGCCAATCGGACATCCCCTCGGGAACTCTGGACGACATCTCTACAATATTATTGCGAGAAGACATGAGGCCAACTAATCCTACAAAGTAAGAAAAGAAAATAAGGTTACTACAAACATCTCGGACAAAGGGAAAAAACAACTCGGTCAACACTTCTCAGAAGATGAAACCACGAAAAGGAAAACCCCAAGACTCAAACCCAAGTCCTGGGGCATCCTTTGGAGGCAGCAACAAAGCAAGGTTTCCAGAAATACTCTACAGATCACATCCCAGCATTTCTCAAAAAGAATTCAAAACAACAAGCACTTTTCATCAAAAGAAAACACAGCAAATCATTACAAGCCTACCAAGCAAAAAAAACTCCCAAGCATCGAGCACAAGACCATTAAAGAAGCAACCTTTTTTCAAAGATCAGACAGGAAGCAATCTCCAAAAGTGAGAAACAGATGCAGATTTCGTACTAGTATCAAAAACGACCAAAAGCAATAGTAAAAACTCAGAAAGCCTCAAAATTCCAAGAAAAACCACAGGAAAAGCATATCGCAGCAAACAGGTAAATATAAGATCGCAAAAAGATCCAACTTTTCAAACATGCAAAACCAGAACTTCACCAAAATTAAAGACGAAGCTACGAAAAAGCGAGATAAGCTAGTACCAACCTGGAAAGAGCAACGAGCTTCGACGAAAACCAAAGGAGGAAGACGAAATCTGGGAATGCGAACAAGAATAATGTCACAGGAAATACAAAGACCCCAAGCTCCAACACCAAATGACGCCGCAACGAAAGGAAAGCAGAAATGCAAACAAAAAACAAAGAGTGGAGAGAACTAAGAAAAGAAGTTACGAAAGAGCAAAAGGAGAGAAACCGTTTTTAGGTTTTCAAAATCCAAAGAAAAGAGCCTAGGGGAAACGGGGCAATTAATGCTCAAAAATAAAAGCATTAAACCCTTGCACGTTCCCAAAAAAGCGCCGCTATAAAAGCGCGCGTTTTTTTTTAAGAAAACGTTCTATATTCAAAAGCTGATACAAAGGAATCGACAAAATGCTTGAGATCGGCTTCACCAAAGAAGGACCGAAGTAAAAAACTCGGCCTCAAAAAAAAGAAGACCGAGCTCAAGCAGGGGCACTGTTCATACCCTGGGTCGAGCTGTCCGACCTGGGATGTTCTACAAACAAAGCGACCGACCTCTTCAAGTCAGGACAACCCGACCTCTTTTCAAAGAGCTTGGCCAAGTCACAGGAAAGCCCAAACGAAATGCCCAAATAGAGGAACACGTCCCAAATCCAAGGGCAGCCCAAGCCCATAGAGATAAAGGCGGTTCCCTTAAAGATGACCTCACTTAAAAATAAGATAGAGATAAGATAAGATAACTAACTTATCTTATCTACAGGAGGCCACATCTCACCATTATAAATACACTGGAGCACCCAGGTATAACTCATATTCTGATTCTACTCAATACCTGCTTAATACCCTTGCTAACTTAAGCATCAGAGTCCCTTGCAGGTACCCCCCACCCTCCGGGGACGAAGGATCAGCACCATCACCAAGTCCTACAAGTCGGACACACCAGCTCCGGCCGCTATACACCTGCCGGACACGTCGGCTCCAACCAACACAGAAGATCTTGACCGAGATCGACCTACAGTTTCAGGTGACCCTCGGACAAAGAGCTTCCCTCAAAATAGAGTCAAACAGAGCCCCCACAGTCAATTTCTAAGTTTGGTGTTGGGAGGCCACAACCAACTTCTAAGTTTGGTGTTGAACCCCCATATTCAAACTCTAAGTTTGGTGTTGGGAGGTTCCATCATTGCTCTGAACATCTGTGAGGCTCCATGAGAGCCCACTATCAAGCTACTGACATTAAAGAAGTTCTTGTTGGGAGGCAACCCAATGTTATATTTATCTATTTTCCTTTGTTATTTTATGTTTTTTATAGGTTGATGATCATGGGAAGTCACAAAATCAATTGAAAAAGCAAAAACAGCTTGAAAAACAGAAAGAAAAATAGCACACCCTGGAGGAAAATTTGCTGGCGTTTAAACGCCAGTGAAGATAGCAAAATGGGCGTTTAACGCCCAGTCTGGCACCATTCTGGGCGTTTAACGCCAGAAAGGGACACCAGACTGGCGTTTAACGCCAGGAATGGGCACCACGCTGGCGTTAAATGCCAGAAATGGGCAACAGCCCGGCGTTTAATGCCAGGATTGGCAGAAGGAGCATTTTTGCTCGCCACTTGGTACAGGGATGAATTACCCTTGACACCTCAAGATTTGTGGACCCCACAGGATCCCCACCTACCCCACTACTCTCTCTCTTCTTCACCCATTCACCAATCACCTCAACACCTCTTCCCCAAAAACCCCTCACCTATCAAATCCCACCATTCTCTTCACCACTCACATCAATCCTTCATAAAACCCCACCTACCTCACCATTCAAATTCAAACCACTTTCCCTCCCAAACTATCCCATAATGGCCGAACCTTACCCCTCTCTCCACCCCTATATAAACCCATCTTCACTCCTTCATTTTCACACAACCTAAACACTACTTTTCCCCCTTGGCCGAAACACAAAGCCCCCTCCATCTTATCTATTTCTTCTTCTTCTACTCTCTTCTTTCTTCTTTTGCTCGAGGACGAGCAAACCTTCTAAGTTTGGTGTGGTAAAAGCGTTGCTTTTTATTTTTCCATAACCATTTATGGCACCTAAGGCCGGAGAAACCTCTAGAAAGAGGAAAGGGAAGGCAAAAGCTTCCACCTCCGAGTCATGGGAGATGGAGAGATTCATCTCAAGGGTGCATCAAGACCACTTCTATGAAGTTGTGGCCATGAAAAAGGTGATCCCGAGGTCCCTTTCAAACTCAAAAAGAGTGAATATCTGGAGATCCAACATGAGATCCGAAGAAGAGGTTGGGAAGTTCTTACCAACCCCATTCAACAAGTCAGAATCTTAATAGTTCAAGAGTTCTATGCCAATGCATGGATCACCAAGAACCATGATCAAGGTGTGAACCCGGACCCAAAGAATTGGCTTACAATGGTTCGGGGGAAATGCTTAGATTTTAGTCCGGAAAATGTAAGGTTGGCATTCAACTTGCCCATGATGCAAGGAGATGAACACCCTTACACTAGAAGGGTCAACTTTGATCAAAGGTTGGACCAAGTCCTCATAGACATTTGTGAAGAGGGCGCTCAATGGAAGAGAGATTCAAGAGGGAAGCCGGTTCAACTGAGAAGGCATGACCTCAAGCCCGTGGCTAGGGGATGGTTGGAGTTTATTCAACGCTCAATCATTCCCACTAGCAACCGGTCCGAAGTTACTATAGACCGTGCTATCATGATTCATAGCATCATGATTGGAGAGGAAGTAGAAGTTCATGAGGTTATATCCCAAGAACTTTATAAGGTGGCAGACAAGTCCTCTACCTTGGCAAGGTTAGCCTTCCCTCATCTCATTTGTCACCTCTATAATTCAGTTGGAGTTAACATAGAGGGAGACATCCTCATTGATGAGGACAAGCCCATCACTAAGATTAGGATGGAGCAAATAAGAGATCCCACTCATGGACATGAGGAAATTCCTCATCACAAAATCCCTGAGATACCTCAAGGGATGCATTTTCCTCCACAAAACTATTGGGAGCAAATCAACACCTCCTAGGAGAATTGAGTTCCAACATGGGACAACTAAGGGTGGAGCACCAAGAACATTCCATCCTCCTCCATGAAATTAGAGAAGATCAAAGAATCATGAGAGAGGAGCAACAAAGGCAAGGAAGAGACATTGAGGAGCTCAAGCACTCCATAAGATCTTCAAGAGGAAGAACAAGCTGCCATCACTAAGGTGGACCCGTTCTTTAATCTCCTTGTTTTTTATTTTTCTATTTTTTTTTCGAAAACTATGCTTTATGTTTTATTTATGTTTGTGTCTTATGATCATTAGTGTCTTAGTGTCTATGCCTTAAAGTTATGAATGTCCTATGAATCCATCACCTTTCTTAAATGAAAAATGTTCTTAATTAAAAAAAGAGAAGAATTGCATGAATTTGGAATTTTATAACAGATTAATTATTTTGATGTGGTGGCAATACTTTGACTTCTGAATGTATGCTTGAACAGTGCATATGTCTTTTGAATTTGTTGTTCATGAATTTTGGCTCTTGAAGGAATGATGAAAAAAGGAGACATGTTACTGAGGATCTGAAAAATCATAAAAATGATTCTTGAAGCAAGAAAAAGCAGTGAATAAAAAAAAGAGAGATTATGTGCGAAAAAAAAAAGAGAGAAAGCAAGCAGAAAAAGCTAATAACCCTTTAAACCAAAAGGCAAGGGTAAAAATAAAGTCATGATCCAAGGCAAAAAGAGTGTGCTTAAGAACCCTGGACACCTCTAATTGGGGACTCTAGCAAAGTTGAGTCACAATCTGAAAAGGTTCACCCAGTTATGTGTCTGTGGCATGTATATATCCAGTGGTAATACTGGAAGACAGAGTGCTTTGGGCCACGGCCAAGACTCATAAAGTAGCTGTGTTCAAGAATCATCATACTTAACTAGGAGAATCAATAACACTATCTGGATTCTGAGTTCCTATAGAAGCCAATCATTCTGAATTTCAAAGGATAAAGTGAGATGCCAAAACTGTTCAGAGGCAAAAAGCTAAAAGCCCCGCTCATCTAATTAATACTGATCTTCATAGATGTTTTTGGAATTCATTGCATATTCTCTTCTTTTTATCTTATTTGATTTTTAGTTGCTTGGGGACAAGCAACAATTTAAGTTTGGTGTTGTGATGAGCGGATAATTTATACGCTTTTTGGCATTGTTTTTAGTATGTTTTTAGTATGTTTTAGTTAATTTTTATTATATTTTTATTAGTTTTTAGTTAAAATTCACTTTTTTGGACTTTACTATGAGTTTGTGTGTTTTTTTGTGATTTCAGGTATTTTTTGGCTGAAATTGAGGAACCTGAGCAAAAATCTGATTCAGAGGCTGAAAAGGACTGCAGATGCTGTTGGATTCTGACCTCCCTGCACTCGAAGTGGATTTTCTAGAGCTACAGAAGCCCAATTATTGCGCTCTTAATTTCGTTGGAAAGTAAACATCCTGGGCTTTCCAGCAATGTATAATAGTCTATACTTTGTCTGAGATTTGATGGCCCAAACTGGCGTTCCAAATCAGCTTAAGACTGCCCGGTGTTAAACGCCGGAACTGGCACAAGAATGGGAGTTAAACGCCCAAACTGGCACAAAAGCTGGTGTTTAACTCCAAGAAAAGTCTCTACACATGAAAGCTTCAATGCTCAGCCCAAGCACACACCAAGTGGGCCCGAAAGTGGATTTTTACGTCATTTACTCATTTCTGTAAACCCTAAGCTACTAGTTCTCTATAAATAGGACCTTTTGCTATTGTATTTTCATCTTTAGATCACTTTAGATCTTTTGATCATCTTTGGACGTCTGGTTCTTAGATTATGGGGGCTGGCCTCTCAGCCATGCCTAGACCTTGTTCTTATGTATTTTCAACGGTGGAGTTTCTACACACCATAGATTAAGGTGTGGAGCTCTGCTGTACCTCGAGTATCAATGCAATTACTACTATTTTCCATTCAATTCAGCTTATTCTTGTTCTAAGATATTCATTCGCACCCAAGAACTTGATGAATGTGATGATTATGTGACGCTCATCATCATTCTCACTTATAAACGCGTGCCTGACAACCACTTCCATTCTACATGCAAACAAGGCTTGAGTGGATATCTCTTGGATTTCTTAATCAGAATCTTTGTGGTATAAGCTAGAATCCATTGGCGGCCATTCTTGAGAATCCGGAAGGTCTAAACCTTGTCTGTGGTATTCTGAGTAGGATTCAGGGATTGAATAACTGTGACGAGCTTCAAACTCGCGATTGTGGGGCGTTAGTGACAGACGCAAAAGAATCACTGGATTCTATTCCGACATGATCGTGAACCGACAGATGAATAGCCGTGCTGTGACAGAGTGCGTTGAACATTTTCACTGAGAGGACGGGACTGTAGCCGTTGACAACGGTGATGCCCAACATACATCTTGCCATGGAAAGGAGTAAGAAGGATTGGATGAAGACAGTAGGAAAGCAGAGAGACGGAAGGGACAAAGCATCTCCATATGCTTATCTGAAATTCTCACCAATGAATTACATAAGTATCTCTATCTTTATTTTATGTTTTATTTATCTTTTAATCATTAATCCTCCAATACCATTTGAATCCGCCTGACTGAAATTTACAAGATGACCATAGCTTGCTTCATACCAACAATCTCCGTGGGATCGACCCTTACTCGCGTAAGGTTTATTACTTGGACAACCCAGTGCACTTGCTGGTTAGTTGTGCGAAGTTGTGATAAAGAGTTGAGATTGCAATTGAGCGTACCATGTTGATGGCGCCATTGATGATCACAATTTCATGCACCATTAGGTCTTTCTTAGGGATTACTTTTTATAACTTGTATGTGGGAGGCCGACTTCGTCATGTCGGTCCTTTATAAGTTATTTTTAGTAATCCTCTTTCTTGGACCTTTGTCAGGTCTCTTTCAGGGATTACTTTTTATAACTTTTCGGTTTTGGGGCCGACTTCTTTACGTTGGTCCCTTATAAGTTATTTTTAGTAATCCTCTTTCTTGGACCTTTGTCAGGTCTCTTTTAGGGATCACTTTTTATAACTTTTTGGTTTTGGGGTCGACATCTTTACGTCGGTCCCTTATAAGTTATTTTTAGTAATCATCTTTCTTGGACCTTTGTCAGGTCTCTTTCAGGGATTACTTTTTATAACTTTTTGGTTTTGGGGCCGACTTCTTTACGTCGGTCCTTTATAAGTTAATTTTAGCAATCCTCTTTTTTAGGGCTGGCCAGGCCTCTTTCCAAGGATTAACTTTTTATAACTTATTATTGCAGTGACTAGTCCGACTTCTTTACGTCGATCTGTCTTTTAAGTTATTTATAGCAACCCATTTTATTAAGACCTCGTCAGGTCCTTTCTATGGATTACTTTCGATAACTTCTTGCATTATTCTGTTTTCGTCAATTTTTCATCTTTGCCGATATTGTAGAGATTGGGTTTTGTTCCAGGTTTGGTTGACCCTTTGATGAATTCGGTTTTCATCTATTTTAGTCCTTTTCGTGGTCGAGCAGTGAATTTGATTTTCACTTTCTGCTGACCTTGTAGCTTTATAATCGGGCGATGAATTTTTAGCGTTTCAGATTAATGCGTCTTGAATATTTGTAGAGAATCTAAAACTTTATTCAAAGAGAATGCAAATATATACATGTGGGTGTTTTATCCCTCTAAGTCGGGCAAATTGTAGATCTTGGCTTGGCACCTCATTAAAAAACCTTTTCAGGAAAAAGAGTGTACCTTATCCTAAGATCTTTATTACCTCTAATTGTAGTACCTTCTTAAGTTGCAGGCGTGCCATGACCTTGGGAGCTCTTGCCCTTCGAGTTCGGATAGTCTGTAGTAGCCCTTTCCAAGTACCTCTACGACTCGATAGGGTCCTTTCCAGTTTGCCGCCAGCTTTCCTTCTCCAGGTCGAGTTGTTCCGATATCATTTCGGATTAGGATGAGGTTGTACTCGGCAAAACCTCGCGATACTACCTTTTGATTGTATCTTGAAGCCATTCGACGTTTCAATGCATCTTCCCTGATTCAAGCTCTTTCTCAAAATTTTGGAAGTAGGTCGAGTTCTTCCCTTTGAAGTTGGGAGTTGGCTTCTTCATTATAGTGAATCACTCTGGGCGATCCTTCTTCAATCTCCACTGGGATCATTGCCTCCAATCCGTAAGCTAATCGGAAAGGTGATTCCTTTGTGGTGGAGTGTGGAGTTGTCCGATATGCCTATAGGACTTGCGGGAGCTCCTCCGCCCAGGCTCCCTTTGCGTCCTGTAATCTCCATTTTAACCTGGCTAATATGACTTTGTTAGCAGCTTCTGCTTGTTTGTTGGCCTGAGGGTGTTCTACGGATGTAAATTGGTGTTCTATGTTCAGGTCGGTCACCAATTTTCGAAAGCCTGCATTTGTAAATTGAGTACCATTGTCTGTGGTGATGGAGTATGGAACCCCAAACCTTGTGACGATGTTCCTATACAGGAATTTTCGGCTTCTTTGAGCAGTGGCGTTAGCTAGGGTTTTCACCTCAATCCATTTTGTGAAATAGTCTACCCCTACGATGAGAAATTTGACTTGTCCGGATCCTTGAGGGAAAGGACCGAGAAGGTCGAGTCCCCATTTTGCGAATGGCTAGGGTGAGGTTACGCTGATAAGCTCCTCTGGTGGGGCGATGTGAAAGTTGGCATGTTTCTGACATGGTGGACATGTCTTTACGAATTCTGTTGCTTCTTTTTGTAGAGTCGGCCAATAGAATCCGGCCAGGAGTACCTTTTTGGTAAGAGCCTATGCTCTGAGATGGTTGCCACAGATGCCGCTGTGTACTTCTTCTAAGACTTCCTTTGTATTGGAAGTTGGCACACATGTTAACAGTGGTGTTGAAATCCCTCTCTTGTATAGAGTATTATTTATGATTATGTAGTGTTGTGCCTCCCGTTTTAACCTCTTTGCCTCTTTCTTATCAGTGGGGAGTGTGTCTATTTTGAGGTAGTTAATTATAGGAGTCATCCATCCTTGATCCTGACCTGTTAAGGCTAGGATTTTTCTTCTTCCGAGATTGACGGGTTCTGCAGCGTTTCTTGGATGAGGCTTCTATTGTTGCCCCCTGGTTTGGTGCTGGTTAGTTTTGAGAGTGCATCATCTCGGGCGTTCTTTTCTCGGGGTATGTGGCGGACCTCATATTCCCCGAGTTGTCCGATATGTTCCCTGGTTTTGTCCAGGTATTTTCTCATGGTGCGATCTTTGGCTTGGTAGCTCCCTGCTATTTGTGAAGTGAGTACCTATAAGTCGCTGAAGATGATGAGCTTTTGAGCTCCAACCTCCTTAGCCAGCTTCAAACCAGCCAGTAGTGCCTCATACTCGGCTTGGTTGTTTGAGGCAGGGAACCCAAATTTGAGGGAAAGTTCGATTTGGGTTCCCTGGTCACTTTCTATGATGACACCTGTGCCGCTTCCAGTTTTGTTTGAGGAACCGTCCACATAAAGATTCCATTCTATAGGGATTTCCGGAATGTCTGTAAATTCTGCAATGAAGTCAGCTAGATATTACGATTTGATGGCTGTCTAAGCTTCATATTGAAGGTCGAATTCGGACAACTCGACTGCCCATTGCAAAATTCTGCCTGCTAAGTCCGTTTTCTGCAAAATCCCTTTTATGGGTTGGTTGGTCCGAACCCTAATGATGTGAGCTTGGAAATATGGACGGAGCTGTCGAGAGGTTAGTATGAGAGTATAGGCGAATTTTTCTATTTTTTCGTAGTTCAGCTCGGATCCTTGTAACGCTTTGCTAATGAAGTATACAGGTTGTTGCCCATTTTCGTCTTCTCGGACTAGTGCTGAGGCTACTGCCCGACCTCCTACTGCGAGATATAATATAAGTGGTTCTCCTTCCCGAGGCCGAGTTAGGATAGGTGGCTGTCCCAGGAATCTTTTGAAATCTTGGAAGGCCTGCTCGTACTCCATTGTCCATTAAAACCTCTTTCCCTTCCTTAGAGTGGCATAGAAGGGGAGAGATCTTATTGCTGATCCAGCTAGAAATCTGGACAAGGCTGCCAACCTTCCATTGAGTTGTTGTACTTCTTTGACACAAGTCAGGCTCTTCATGTCGAGTATGGCCCGGCATTTATCCGGATTTGCCTCGATTCCTCTTTGTGTGAGCATAAAACTCAAGAATTTGCCAACTTCTACTACGAAGGTGCATTTTGTAGGATTAAGTCGCATGCCATGCCTTCTTATAGTGTCGAATACTTGGGTGAGGTCAGACAGCAGCGTCTTTTCACTTTGTGTCTTTATTAACATGTCGTCCATATATACTTCCATGATTTTTCTGATGTGATCCGTGAAGATCTTATTCATTAATCTTTGATAGGTAGCTCTTGTGTTTTTTAGTCCAAAAGGCATGACGATGTAGCAGTAGTTTGCTTTTGGGGTTAAGAATGAGGTTTTTTCTTGGTCAGGTGGATACATCGGGATTTGATTATATCCCGAATATGCGTCCATAAATGAGAGGTATTTATATCCGGAGGAGGCATCTACCAGAGCGTCGATACTTGGGAGTGGATAAGGATCTTTTGGGCAAGCTTTATTGAGATCAGTGTAGTTCGTGCACATCCGCCACTTCCCATTCGATTTTTTAACCAAGACAACGTTAGTTAGCCATAGTGGGTACGTGACTTCTCTTATGAATCCTGCGTCCAGTAAGGCTTGTACCTGCTCTTCCACAGCTTGGGATCGTTCTGGTCCGAGCTTTCTACGTTTATGTTGTACTGGCCGAGATCCCGGGTAGACTGCTAGTTTGTGACACATTGACTTGGGGTCTATGCCTGACATATCTACAGCCTTCCATGCAAAGAGGTCGATGTTATCCCGCAGGAACTGTACGAGTAATTCTTTTATGTCTCGTTTTAGGATTGTACATATATTGGTTGTTTGGCCCGGGATGTCTCCGATCTGGACTTTTTCTACTTCACCTTCGGGTTGAAGGCGAAGTTCTTCCCGCCTCTGAGCTCCACTGAGTTCAATTGTATGGAATTCTTCTCCTCTGCCTCTGAGATTTAAACTTTCGTTGTAGCAGCGGCGCGCCGTCTTCTGGTATGCTTTTATTGTAGCTATTCCTTCTGCAGTTGAGAACTTCATACATAGATGTGGAGTCGAGACTACTGCGCCGAGCTGATTCAGTGTTGTCCAACCTATTAAGGCATTGTAGGCTGAGCTTACGTCAACCACAATGTAGTCTATTTTGAGTGTTCTTGACTAGTTTCCTTTTTCAAAGGTCGTGTGTAGTGAGACGTATCCAAGTGGTTGAACTGGGGTGTCTCCCAGTCCGAATAGGCTGTTCGGATATGCTCTGAGTTCTTTTTCTTCTAGGCCAAGTTTGTTGAAGGCAGCTTTGAATAATATGTCAGCGGAGCATCCTTGGTCTATTAGTGTGCGGTGGAGATTTGCGTTTGCCATTACGATAGTGATGACCATAGGATCGTCGTGTCCTGGGATGATGCCGGATGCGTCCTCTTTGGTTAAAGTAATTGTGGGGATGTCGGGTGTTTCCTCTCTTCCCTCAACGTGATATATTTCTTTAAGATATCTTTTGCGAGATGATTTGGAGATCCCGCCTCCCGCAAATCCTCCGTGTATCATGTGGATGTTTCTCTCGGGTGTACGAGGTGGTCGTTCTACCTATCCGACATCTTCATCCCTTCTTCTTTTTCTGGGATCATCTGCTCGGCTCGCTAAATACCGATCTAATTTTCCTTCTCTTACCAGTTTTTCTATGATATTTTCAAGTCGAAACATTCATTGGTGGAATGTCCATAGATTCGATGATATTCACAATATTCATCCCGGTTTCCTCCTCCTTTTTTGCTTTTGAGTGGTCGAGCTGGAGGTATCTTTTCAGTATGGCATACTTCTCTGTAGACATCCACAAGGGACACCCGAAGAGGGGTGTAATTGTGGTATTTTTTTATCTTTTCCCCATGTTGATCTTCTTTTTTCTTGAATTCTTTGTCCTTATCTCGGGAGGAGTAGGAGAATCTGAATTTTGAGGTCTCTCCTAGTCGAACTTTTTTCTCCATGTTAATATACGTCTCTACTTGTTCTTGTACCTCATTTAGAGATGTGGGATGCTTTTTCGATATGGATTGGCTAAAAAGCCCTTCTCGTAGGCCATTGATGAGGCCCATGATGGCCGCTTCTGTGGGCAGACTTTGTATGTCTAGACATGCCTTGTTAAATCTTTCCATGTAGTTGCGGAGACTTTCCCGATCTCCTTGTTTGATTTCTAATAGACTTGTGGCATGCTTGGATTTGTCCTTTTGGATAGAGAATCTGGCTAGAAACTTCTTGGCTAGGTCGTTGAAGCTTGAGATGGACCTGGGGGGTAGATTGTCGAACCACTTAATCGCCATTTTTGTTAAGGTAGTCAGGAAGGCTTTGCAGCGGACTGCGTCTGAGGCGTCAATGAGGTACATTCGACTTCTGAAATTACCGAGGTGATAGCGGGAATCTGCCATGCCATCATATAAGGCCATATCCGGGAGTTTAAATTCTTTTGGGATTTTGGTCTTCATGGTCTCCTTGGTAAATGGATCTTGGTCCTTGCAGGAGCTGTCCTCGTGGGTGGATCGAGTTGCTTTGGCTTTGAGATCGGCTTCGAGTTTTAGGAGTTTATCCTCTAATTCTCGGCGTCACCTTATCTCCCTTTGTAGGTCCTTCCCAGCTTCTCGCTGATGTTGGGCTTTTTTCTCAAGTTGTTTTAAACGATCTTGAAGCGTCTCAAGGGCTCCTGTGTTTGGTGAATTCTTGTCTCCATTAGGTTGTGGGATATCTTTTGGTGTAGTGTCCGCGTTTTTGTGCGGCGTTCAGTCTTCTAGATCCGAATCGTGCTCGTTGTCATGGTCGTCTGCCATGGTGGTGGGATGACTTCCAGGTTCCCCGGCAATGGCGCCAATGTTTCGAGGGTTACCTAAAATTGTAGGTCGATCTCAGACGAGATCTTCTGTACCAGTCGGAGCTATTGTGTCCGATTTGTTGGACTTGGTGATGATGCTGATGATCCTTCGTCACCGGAGGGTAGTGGTACCTGCAAGGGACTCCGATGCTTAAGTTAGTAAGGGTATTAAGCAGGTTTTTAGTAGAATCAGAGTATGAGTTATACCTGGGTACTCCATTGTATTTATAATGGTGTAGAGTGACCTTTTCAGATAAGATAAGTTAGTTATCTTATCTTATCGTCATGGGAACCGCCTTTATCTCTATAGGCTTGGGCTGCCTTTGGAGTTCGGTCGTGTTCCTCTATTTGGGCCCTTTATTGGGCTTCCCTGGCAATTTGGTTGAGCTCTTGGAGAAGAGGTCAGGTAGTTTGACCTGAAGAGGTCGGGCGTCTCGTTGCTAAACATCCCGGGTCGTACAGCTCAACCCAGGGTATGAACAGAAATGAAATTACCTCCCCCTTGCTGTTCTGGCGTTAAACGCCCAGAATGATAGCCATTTTGGCATTTAATGCCATCTGGTAGCCATTTTGGGTGTTTAACGCCCAGCTAGGTACCCTGGCTAGCGTTAAACGCCAGAAATTCTTTGTTACTGGGCATTTTTTTGAACACCCAGGATGCTGCTATTTCTGGTGTTTAACGCCTAGAATGATACCTTTAATGGCGTTAAACGCCCAGAATGATAGCCATTATGGCATTTAACGCCCAAAATGCCTCTTTACTGGCGTTTTAACGCCAGTGAACTCTTTTTCTCTGTGATTCCTCTACTTTATGTTCTGAACCTTCATTTCTCTGTATTATTTACTAAAATGTATTAACAAACATGAATAACAAAATTAAATAAACTCATATAATTATTATAAACATCTAATTTCTGCTAATGGCTGGGTTGCCTCCCAGCAAGCGCTTCTTTACTGTCTTTAGCTGGACTTTACTGAGCTTTAATCTAGTCTCAGTCTTGAGTATTCTTGCTCAACATTGCCTTCAAGATAATGCTTGACTCTCTGTCCATTAACAGTGAACTTTTTGTCAAAGTCAATATCCTAAAGCTCTACATATCTATATGGTGACACACTTGTAATCACATATGGTCCCTTCTATCGGGATTTCAATTTCCCAGGGAACAATCTGAGCCTAGAGTTAAACAGCAGAACTTTCTATCCTTGCTCAAAGACTCTAGATGACAGCTTTCTATCATGCCACCTTTTTGCTTTCTCCTTGTAAATTTTAGCATTTTCGAAAGCATTGAGTCTGAACTCCTCTAGCTCATTCAACTGGAGTAATCTTTTCTCTCCAACTACCTTAGCATCAAGGTTTAGGAACCTGGTTGCCCAGTAGGCCTTGTGTTCCAGTTCCACTGGCAGATGACAGGCTTTTCCATACACAAGCTGGTATGGAGAGGTCCCTATATGACTTTTGAATGCAGTTATGTATGCCCACAGAGCATCATCCAGACTTCTTGCCCAATCTCTTCTATGGGTACTTACAGTCCGTTACAGGATTCGTTTTAGTTCTCTATTTGAGACTTCAGCCTGCCCATTTGTCTGTGGATGATATGGAGTTGCCACTTTGTGGTTAATTCCATATCGGATCAGAGCAGAGTCAAGCTGTTTATTGCAAAAATGAGTGCCTCTATCACTGATCAGTACCCTAGGGACACCGAACCAGATGAAGATATGCTTCTGGAGAAACTTCATCACTATCTTAGTATCATTAGTGGGTGTTGCAATTGCTTCTACCCACTTAGATACGTAATCTACTGCCACCAGAATATAAGTGTTTGAGTATGATGGCGGGAAAGGCCCCATAAAGTCAATACCCCATACATCAAACAACTCAATCTTTAAGATCCCTTGCTGAGGCATGGCATAACCATGAGGCAGATTACCAGCTCTCTAGCAACTGTCACAGTTACGTACAAACTCTCGGGAGTCTCTATAGAGAGTGGGCAAGTAGAAGCCACATTGGAGAACCTTTGTGGCTGTTCGCTCACCTCCAAAATGTCCTCTATATTGTGATCCATGGCAATGCCACAAGATCTTCTGTGCCTCTTCTCTAGGCACACATCTATGAATTATTCCGTCTGCACATCTCTTAAAGAGATATGGTTCATCCCACAAGTAGTACTTTGCATCAGAAACCAATTTTTTTGTTTGCTGCCTACTGTATTCTTTGGGTATGAATCTCACAGCTTTATAGTTTGCAATGTCTGCAAACCACGGTACTTCCTGAATGGCAAAGAGTTGCTCATCCGGAAAGGTTTCAAAGATCTCAATAGGAGAGAGGGACGTTCCTGCTACTGGTTCTATCCGGGACAGGTGATCGGCTACTTGGTTCTCTGTCCCTTTTCTGTCTCTTATTTCTATATCAAACTTTTGCAGAAGCAATACCCATCTTATGAGTTTTGGTTTTGAATACTGCTTTGTGAGTAGATATTTTAGAGCAGTATGGCCAGTGTACACAATCACTTTTGATCCTACTAAATAAGATCTGAACTTGTCAATGGCATAAACCACTGCAAGCAACTCATTTAAAACACGGCTAGCATAATAAATTACATGCAGAAGCTTGTTATGCCTCTGTCCCAATACTACACCAATGGCATGGTCATTGGAATCACACATTAGTTCGAATGGTAATGTCCAGTCTGGTGCAGAAATGACCGATGCTATGACCAGCTTAGCTTTTAATTTGCTAAAAATAACACTCGGTGCGATTATTGCACTTAAATCGTTTTTATGCTTTTTAAAACAAAAAACTATATGAAAAATAGAAAAACCCCAGGAAAGAAAGATTAATGATTCATATAAATCACTAAATGGTAAATGGCCCGACAAAATCCAACGAGTAATTAACAATCCCGTTATACAGAAAAAGCTTATTTTCCTCCTTTCTCCCACAAAGCTTCCCTTCACAACCAGCCCCATATCCAATTAGTAGAGATCGAGATGGGGAGACTCAGAGTCTCAAAGGCCTGCAAACACTCTGTGTCAAAGACAAATGGTGTATCAGTGACTAGCAGATTGCTCAGAGGTTTTGCAATTTGAAAAATCCTTTATAAACCTCCTATAGAATCCTACATGCCCCAGAAAAGCTTCTGATTGCCTTAACATTGGCAGGAGGTGGTAATTTTTCAATTACCTCTACCTTAGCTTGATCCACTTCTATCCCCTTGTTCAAAATTCTGTGCCCAAGGACAATTCCTTCAGTCACCATAAAGTAACATTTTTTCCAGTTTAAAATCAGGTTAGTCTCTTGGCACCTTTTTAGAACAAGTGCTTGATGGTCAAGATAGGAGTTGAATGAGTGAAGAACTGAAGATTGACGGTTTAGAAGTTATAGTAAACTCTCGTTGTAAGTATAGTTACTAAACCAAGCAATCAACCTTTCTTACAAACGTTTTGATTGTCACAAGTAACAAACCCCTAAATAAATTGATAACCGAAGTATTTAAACCTCGAGTCGTCTTCTCAAGGAATTGCAGGGAGGTATGTTCTTATTATTGGTTATGAAGATTGTAAATCGGGGTTTTGAAGATGAGGAACAAGTAATTTAAATGGCAGGTAAAATAAATAAATAACTGTAAAATAAACTTTTGGCAAGATATGAAAATTCGGAAGTCCTATCCTAGTTACTCCTATGAGAATGGAAGTTAATCCCACTTAGTTAACCTTTGCGTAGGCAAGGGGAAGTCAAGTGAACCAATTGGTTAGATTTTCCAAGTCCTAGCCAAATCCTAAAGAAAGACTAGATTTTGTGAAATTTCAGTTAATTAGCCGACATAACAATCAATCATGAATAGTTGAGAACTCAAGAGCTTCCAGTTAATCAATTAAAGCCAATAGTAAATAATCTAAATTAAATTAAAAAAAGCAATCATGAGTCTGAAATACCTCAAATTATATTAAATAGAAAATGTCAATTCTAATATGGAAAATATCATCAGCCAATTGGGCAACATCAATCAAACACAATTAAAAATATCAGAGTAAATAAAAGTAGAAAAGAAACATAAATTATTGAACCTGATGAAGATAAAATAATCCTGAAGTGAAAAGAAATCCTAATCCTAAAATAAATTCTAATCCTAATCCTAATCCTAAAAGAGAGGAGAGAGCCTCTCTCACTAAAAATTACATCTAAAACTAAAATTGTGAATTATGAATGCATCTCGAGTCTCTGCAAGTTCCCTGACTTTAAATCTGTGTTTTTGGGCCAAAAAGTGGGTTGAAATGCGGCCCAGAATCTCTACCAGCGACTTTTGTAATTCTGCAGATCGCGCACGTCACGCGTCCGCGTCGTCTACGCGTTCGCGTTACTTAGCATTTCTCGTACCACGCGTGCGCGTCGTCCACGCTTTCGCGTCGTTTGTGCAGCTTCCAATCTGCGCGGTCGCGTGCAAACGTGTCACTCTTATTTCTTCCATTTCACATGGTCGCGTGAGCCATGCGACCGCGTGACTTCTCGCTGGTCATCTCCTCAATTCCTTGTGTTCCTTCCATTTTTGCACGCTTCATCTTTATTCTCTAAGCCATTCCTGCCCTATGAAGCCTGAAACACTTAACACACAGATCAAGGCATTGAATGGTAATAAGAGAGGATTAAGATTAGCTAAATTAAGACCAAAGAAGCATGTTTTCAATCATAGAACTAAACTAGGAAGGAATTGTAAAATCATACAAATTTTATGAATAAGTGGGTGAAAAGCTTGATAAAACCACTCAATTAAATACAATATAAACCATGAAATAATGGTTTATCAACCTCCCCACACTTAATCATTAGCATGTCCTCATGCTAAACTCAAGGAGACCAAATAAATGAATAGGGAAAGGCAAGACTCATGCAATGCAGCCTATGAATGTGAATGCAACTACATGCAAAATGTTTCTACCTACTTGGTAAAAAAGTAAATAAATCCTTCAAGAATAAATATGAACTGGATTTCACTAATTCAAATCATACAGTGAAAATAAGTAAACTTGTAAGAAGATAGCTCATAAAAGCAGGGAACATAGAATCAAGCATTGAACCCTCACTGGTAGTGTATATCACTCTAATCTCTCAAGTGTATAGGGTACTTCACTCTAATTTTCTCTAATCATACTTTCTAAACTTTGTTCTTCAGCTAACCAATCAACAAATATTTAGTATACTAATGCAAACATCATGAGGTCTTTTCAAGGTTGTAATGGGGCTGAGGTAAAGGTGGGGATGTATATATAAGGCTAAGTGAGCTAACAGAGTGAATCCTTGATTAGTCTAAGATCTCACCTAACATATACATACTTTATAAAATTTAAAATTCTTTACCTAGCTACCCAAATTTTTCCCACTTTTGTATTACATGCTCATGTATCAAACTTATTTTTGAATTTTGTCCCATGTGCATTGCTTTATTTTGCATTTGGGGAATTCTTTGTATCCCCTTTATTTAAATACTGAATTTTTTTTTTATATATGCACATGGTAATTTTAATTACTTTGATTTCATATGAGCATGCTTCCCAAAAAAATTTTTATTTTGAAATATCTTTATTCTTTTTAACTTTCTACCTTGTTTCTATCATCTGTGTTCCCATAAAGTTTCCCCACACTTAAACAATTACACAATTTCTATCTTAAGCTAACCAAGAATTCGACTTGGGATTTTTATTTTGTTTTTCTGCTTAAGGCTAGTAATGTGGTTATAAAATAAGAGGGGATTTAAAGGCTTAAGGGGGCTAACAAGGGTGATGTAAAGGTAGGCTAATTTGGGAATGGTGAGCTAGAATCAAACAATGGCCTCAATCATATGCAAGCATGTAAATATACTAAATAATGGACATATAGAATGGAACAAAGTAAAGATTGCAATTATAGAGAAGAAAACACACAAGAATAAAATATTATGGTTAAATAATATAACTGTTCCGGGGGTTATCTGAAACTGTAGGTCGATCTCGGTCGAGATCTTCTGTGTTGGTCGGAGCCGACGTGTCCGGCAGGTGTATAGCGGTCGGAGCTGGTGTGTCCGACTTATTGGACTTGGTGATGGTGCTGATCCTTCATCCCCGGAGGGTGGGGGGTACCTGCAAGGGACTCCGATGCTTAAGTTAGCAAGGGTATTAAGCAGGTATTGAGTAGAATCAGAATATGAGTTATACCTGGGTGCTCCAGTGTATTTATAATGGTGAGATGTGGCCTCATGTGGATAAGATAAGTTAGTTATCTTATCTTATCTTTATCTTATCTTTAAGTGAGGTCATCTTTATCCTTTAAGGGAACCGCCTTTATCTCTACGGGCTTGGGCTGCCCTTGGATTTGGGACGTGTTCCTCTATTTGGGCCCTTGGTTTGGGCTTTCCTGTGACTTGGCCGAGCTCTTTGAGAAGAGGTCGGGTTGTCTTGTCCTGAAGAGGTCGGTCGCTTTGTCTGTAGAACATCCCGGGTCGGACAGCTCGACCCAGGGTATGAATAGTAACCATGTAAATAAGCTCAAAATCTCATAGGTTGTGTGTTCTTTGGCTCAAAAACCATGTTCCAAAATAATTCAAACTCTTCTTCATTAATTACCAAGGGCATGGGAGGTTGTGCTTCTTCTTCTTTAATTTCCATATCTTGATCAACCTCTTCGAAGTCTTCAACTATGGTATGCCTTGGAGGTTGTACACCCTCATCAGCATCAATTTCAATCACCTTGGAAGGAGGCTCTATGTCTTGACATTCCCATGGAGGTTCAGCATCTCCTAAGTCTTCAACCATTTCTTCTTCTTCAATAATTCCGGCTTCCTCCACTTGTTCCAGTACAACTTCATGCTCTTTACTGTCCACCGGAGTTTCTAATGTCTCCTTCATGCTACGTTCTTCATTAGATTGTCCACATGAAGCCATGGGGGTTCCTTGAGTGTCCGAACATCGGGAAGCCAATTGATTTATTGCTCGATTCAATTGATGAAGGGTTGCCTGAAATTGATCCACTGTTTCCTTGAGACGATCCCTTGATTCTTGTTCCGCTTGGGTATCATAAGTAGGACCATAAGGCTCTTGGATTGATGGATATGGATATGGTGCATGTGGAGGTGGTGGTTCTTGGGAGTAATTGGGTTGGAATTGGGGTGGTTCTATAAATGGTTCATATGGCTCATAGGGTGGTTGGTATGGTGGATAGGGGTTAGGGTCATATGGAGGTGAATGGGGGAAAGAGGCTTGTGAGTATAGTGGTCCAAGGCTATGTTGATGAGGGGGTTCATAAGCGTATGGTGGTGGTTGTTGATAATCAAAAGAGTGCTCACCGTAATCGTTATCTTGGTATGCATCACAGAATGGTTGTTGATAGTCCATTGGAGGTGGTTGTTGCCATGAGGGTCGATCAAATCCTTGTGGCTCCTCCCATCTTTGATTGTTCCATCCTTGATGCATGTTTTCATTGTAATTTCCTCTTCCCGCAACATAATTATAACCAGACTCATAGCCAAAGGGGTGAGAGTTCATAGTAGTAGGAGAGAATAAAAACAAAAAGTAATTAAAAGAAAGTATTTTGAAAAAGATATGATTTTTGAAAAAGATAGGAAAATATTTTGAAAAAGATATGATTTTTTTTTGAAAAAAATATTTACAATAACCAATAATAAGGCACACATTTGCAATTCCCTGGTAACGGCGCCATTTTGAAGAACTGAAGATTGACGGTTTAGAAGTTATAGTAAACTCTCATTGTAAGTATAGTTACTAAACCAAGCAATCAACCTTTCTTACAAAAATTTTGGTTGTCACAAGTAACAAACCCCTAAATAAATTGATAACCGAAGTATTTAAACCTCGGGTCGTCTTCTCAAGGAATTGCAGGGAGGTATGTTCTTATTATTGGTTATGAAGATTGTAAATCGGGGTTTTGAAGATGAGGAACAAGTAATTTAAATGGCAGGTAAAATAAATAAATAACTGTAAAATAAACTTTTGGTAGGATATGAAAATTCGGAAGTCCTATCCTAGTTACTCCTATGAGAATGGAAGTTAATCCCACTTAGTTACCCTTTGCGTAGGCAAGGAAAGTCAAGTGAACCAATTGGTTAGATTTCCCAAGTCCTAGCCAAATCCTAAGGAAAGACTAGAGTTAGTGGAATTCCAGTTAATTAGCCGACATAATAATCAATCATGAATAGTTGAGAACTCAAGAGCTTTCAGTTAATCAATTAAAGCCAATAGTAAATAATCTAAATTAAAATTAAAGAAAAGCAATCATGAGTCTGAAATACCTCAAATTATATTAAATAGAAAATGTCAATTCTAACATGGACAATATCATCAGCCAATTGGGCAACATCAATCAAACACAATTAAAAATATCAGAGTAAATAAAATTAGAAAAGAAACATAAATTATTGAACCTAATGAAGATAAAATAATCCTAAAGTGAAAAGAAATCCTAATCCTAAAATAAATTCTAATCCTAATCCTAATCCTAAGAGAGAGGAGAGAGCCTCTCTCACTAAAAATTACATCTAAAACTAAAATTGTGAATTATGAATGCATCTCGAGTCTCTGCAAGTTCCCTGACTTTAATCTGTGTTTCTGGGCCAAAAACTGGGTTGAAATGCAGCCCAGAATCTCTGCCAGTGACTTTTGTAATTCTGCAGATCGTGCACGTCATGCGTCCGTGTCGTCCACGCGTTCGCGTCACTTAGCATTTCTCGTACCATGCATACGCGTCGTCCACGCTTTTGCGTCGTTCGTGCAGCTTCCAATCCGCGCGGTCGCGTCAGGCACGCGAACATGTCACTTTGATTTCTTCCATTTCGCGCGGTCGCGTGAGCCATGTGACCGCGTGACTTCTCGCTGGTCATCTCCTCAATTCCTTGTGTTCCTTCCATTTTTGCACGCTTCATCATTATTCTCTAAGCCATTCCTGCCCTATAAAGCCTGAAACACTTAACACACAAATCAAGGCATCAAATGGTAATAAAAGAGGATTAAGATTAGCTAAATTAAGACCAAAGAAGCATGTTTTCAATCATAGAACTAAACTAGGAAGGAATTGTAAAATCATGCAAATCTTATGAATAAATGGGTGAAAAGCTTGATAAAACCACTCAATTAAATACAATATAAACCATGAAATAGTGGTTTATCAATAAGTCTCCAAATACTGAGAAGTCATCCATGAAGACTTCCAAAAATTTCTCTACCATATTAGAGAAGATAAAGAGCATGCATCTCTGAAATGTTGCAGGTGCATTGCACAGACCAAATGGCATCCTTCTGTAGGCAAATACTCCAGATGGACATGTGAATGCTATTTTCTCTTGGTCCTGAGGGTCTACTGCAATTTGGTTGTAGCCTAAATAGCCATCCTAAAAGTAGTAGTATTCATGACCTGCTAGTCTCTCTAGCATCTGGTCTATGAATGGTAATGGATAAAGATCCTTTCTAGTAGATGTATTGAGCCTTCTGTAGTCAATACACATATGCCACCCTATAACTGTTCTTGTGGGAACGAGTTCATTCCTTTCATTATGAACCACAGTCATACCTCCCTTATTGGGGACAACTTGGACAGGGCTCACCCAGGGGCTATCTGAAATAGAATAAATAATCCCAGCCTCTAGTAACTTAGTGACCTTTTCTGCACCACCTCCTTCATGGCTGGATTCATCCGCCTCTGTGGTTGAACCACTGGCTTATCATCATCCTCCAATAGGATCTTGTGAATGCATCTGAATGGGCTAATGCCCTTAAGATCACTTATGGACCACCCAAGAGCTGTCTTGTGTGTCCTTAGCACCTGAATTAGTGCTTTCTCTTCTTGTGGCTCTAAAGCAGAGCTTATAATTACCGAAAAAGTATCATCTTCTCCCAGAAATGCATACTTCAGGGATGGTGGTAGTAGTTTGAGCTCGGATTTGGGAAGTTTCCCCTCTTTTGGAGGAGTTTTCAAAGGTTCTATGGGTTTCTCTAGTTCCTCCAGATCAGGCTGAACATCTTTAAAAATGTCCTCTAGCTCTGATTCGAGACTCTCAGTCATATTGACCTTTTCCACCAGGGAGTCAATAATATCAACGCTCATGCAGTCTTTTGATGTGTCTAGATGCTGCACAGCTTTGACAGCATTCAACTTAAACTCATCCTCATTGACTCTCAGTGTTACCTCCCCTTTTTGGACATTGATGAGCGGATAATTTATACGCTTTTTGGCATTGTTTTTAGGTAGTTTTTAGTAAGTTCAAGCTACTTTTAGGGATGTTTTCATTACTTTTTATGTTAAATTCACATTTCTGGACTTTACTATGAGTTTGTGTATTTTTCTGTGATTTTAGGTAATTTTTGGCTGAAATTGAGGGACTTGAGCAAAACTATGAAAAAGGCTGACAAAAGGACTGCTGATGCTGTTGGAATCTGACCTCCCTGCACTCGAAATAAATTTTCTGGAGCTACAGAACTCCAAATGGCGCGCTCTTAACGGCGTTGGAAAGTAGACATCCAGATCTTTCCAGCAATATATAATAGTCCATACTTTATTCGGAAATTGACGACGTAACTTGGCGTTGAACGCCAAGTACATGCTGCTGTCTGGAGTTAAACGCCAGAAAAACGTCATGATCCAGAGTTGAACGCCCAAAACACGTTATAACTTGGAGTTCAACTCCAAGAAAAGCCTCAGCTCGTGGATAGATCAAGCTCAGCCCAAGCATACACCAAGTGGGCCCCGGAAGTGGATTTATGCATCAATTACTTACTCATGTAAACCCTAGTAGCTAGTCTAGTATAAATAGGATGATTTACTATTGTATTAGCAATCTTTTGACAGTTTAATCTTTGACTGTCTTATCTCTTGACGATTCGGTCTTTTGATCACCTTCAAGGGGGCTGGCCATTCGGCCATGCCTGAACCTTTCCCTTATGTATTTTCAACGGTGGAGTTTTTGCACACCATAGATTAAGGGTGTGGAGCTCTGCTGTACCTCAAGTTTCAATACAATCACTATTACTTTCTATTCAATTCTCTTTTATTCTTATTCCAAGATATATGTTGCACAACACTTTGATGAATGTGATGATCCGTGACACTCATCATCATTCTCACCTATGAACGTGCGTGACTGACAACCACTTCTGTTCTACCTTAGGCCGGGCGCATATCTCTTAGATTCCCCAACAGAATCTTCGTGGTATAAGCTAGATAGATGGCGGCATTCATGGGGATCCGGAAAGTCTAACCTTGTCTGTGGTATTCCGAGTAGGATTCCGGTATTGAATGACTGTGACGAGCTTCAAACTCCTGAAGGCTGGGCGTGATGACAAACGCAAAAGAATCAAGGGATTCTACTCCAACCTGATTGAGAACCGATAGATGATTAGCCGTGCAGTGACAGCGCATAGGACCATTTTCCCGAGAGGATTAAAAGTAGCCATTGATGATGGTGATGCCCTACATACAGCTTGCCATGGAAACGAGCAAGAAGGATTGGATGAAAGCAATAAGAAAGTAAAGATTCGAAAGGATTCTAGCATCTCCACACGCCTATCTGAAATTCCCACTATTGATTTACATAAGTATTTCTATCCCTTTTTATTTTCTATTTATTATTAATTTTCGAAACCCATAACCATTTAATCTGCCTAACTGAGATTTACAAGGTGACCATAGCTTGCTTCATACCAACAATCTCTGTGGGATCGACCCTTACTCACGTAAGGTATTACTTGGACGACCCAGTACACTTGCTGGTTAGTTGAACGGAGTTGTGTCCACACATAAGTGCCATAATAATGATTCTATACAACAACAAAGAATACTACATTGATGTGATCACAATTTCGTCCACCAAGTTTTTGGCGCCGTTGCCGGGGATTGTTCGAGTATGGACAACTGACGGTTCATCTTGTTGCTCAGATTAGGTAATTTTCTTTTCGAAAATCTTTTTCAAAATTTTTATCTTTATTTCTCGTTTTTCCAAACTATATTTTCGACAAAATTAATAAAAATACAAAAAAATTAGAAAATCATAAAAATAAAAAATATTTTGTGTTTCTTGTTTGAGTCTTGAGTCAATTTTTAAGTTTGGTGTCAATTGCATGCTTTAAAAATTTTTCTTGCATTTTTCGAAAATTCCATGCATTCATAGTGTTCTTCATGATCTTCAAGTTGTTCTTGACAAGTCGCCTTGTTTGATCTTGATATTTTCTTGTTTTGTGTTGTTTGTTGTTTTTCATATGCATTTTTTGTTTGTTAGAGTCCATGCATTAAAGATTTCTAAGTTTGGTGTCTTGCATGTTTTCTTTGCATCAAAAATTTTTCAAAAATATGTTCTTGATGTTCACCATGATCTTCAAAGTGTTCTTGGTGTTCATCTTGACATTCATAGTGTTCTTGCATGCATCTTGTGTTTTGATCCAAAATTTTTATGTTTTGGGTCATATTTGTGTTTTTCTCTTTCATCATAAAAAAATTCAAAAATAAAAAAAATATATTTTCCTTATTTCTCTCCAAATTTTCGAAATTTTAGGTTGACTTGGTCAAAAATTTTTAAAATTAGTTGTTTCTTACAAGTCAAGTCAAATTTTCAATTTTAAAAATCTTATCTTTTCAAAATCTTTTTCAAAAATCATATCTTTTCCAATTTTTCCTCTTTCTCGAAAATTTCAAAATTCTTTTTCAAAATATTTTCAAAATCTTTTTCTTATCTTTATATCATATTTTCGAAAATTAGCTAACAATTAATGTGATTGATTCAAAATTTGAAGTTTGTTACTTTCTTATTAAGAAATGTTCAATCTTTAAATTCTAGAATCTTATCTTGTAGTTTCTTGTTAGTTAAGTCATTTTGAAAATTAAATCTTTTTCAAACATATCTTATCTTATCTTTTTTTATCATATCTTTTTCAAAAATTTTATCTTTTTCAAAATTTGATTTCAAAATATCTTATCTAACTTCTTATCTTCTTATCTTTTTAAATTTTGATTTCAAATCTTTTTCAATCAACTAACTAACTTTTTGTTTGTTTCTTATCTTTTTCAAAACCACCTAACTACTTTTCCCTCTCTAATTTTCGAAAATATCTCACCTCTTTTTCAAAAATTCTTTTTGTTTTAAATTTTAATTTTAATTATATCTTATATTTAATTTTCGAAAATTACTAACCCCTTTTTCAAAATTATTTTCGAAATTCTCCCTCTCTTTTTTTATTCTATTTAATTAATTATTTACTAACACTTCTCTTCACGTCTCTTCATCTAAAAATCCGAACCATTCTCCTTTCCTTATCCCCTTTTCTTCTTCTACTAACATAAAGGAATCTCTATACTGTGACATAGAGGATTCCTCTTTCTTTTCTTGTTTTCTTCTCTTTCATATGAGCAAGAACAAGGATAAAGGCACTCTTGTTGAAATTGATCCAGAACCTGAAAGGACCCTGAAGAGAAAATTAAGAGAAGCTAAGTTACAACAATCTAAAGGTAACCTTTCAGAAACATTAGAACAAGAGAAGTAGATGGCAGCCGAAAATAATAATAATGCGAGGAGAATGCTTGGTGACTTCACAAAGCCAACGTCCAAATTTGATGGAAGAAGCATCTCCATTCCTGCCATTGGAGCCAATAATTTTGAGCTTAAACCTCAACTAGTTGCTTTAATGCAACAAAACTGCAAGTTTTATGGACTTCCATCTGAAGATCCTTATCAGTTTTTAACTGAGTTCTTGCAGATCTGTGAGACTGTAAAGACGAATGGAGTTGATCCTGAAGTCTACAGACTCATGCTTTTCCCTTTTGCTGTAAGAGATAGAGCTAGAATATGGTTGGATTCACAACCTAAGGATAGCCTGGACTCCTGGGATAAGCTGGTCACAGCCTTCTTGGATAAATTCTTTCCTCCTCAAAAGCTGAGCAAGCTGAGAGTGGATGTTCAAACCTTCAAACAAAAAGATGGTGAACCCCTCTATGAAGCTTGGGAAAGATACAAGCAGCTGACCAAAAGATGTCCATCTGACATGTTTTTAGAATGGACCATATTAGATATATTCTATTATAGTCTCTCTGAATTTTCAAAAATTTCATTGGACCATTCTGCAGGTGGATCTATTCACCTAAAGAAAACGCCTGAAGAGGCTCAAGAACTCATTGACATGGTTGCAAACAACCAATTCATGTACACTTCTGAGAGGAATTTCGTGAATAATGGGATACCTCAGAAGAAAGGAGTTCTTGAAATTGATGCTCTGAATGCCATATTGGCTCAGAACAAAGTGTTGACTCAACAGGTCAACATGATCTCTCAAAATCTGAATGGATGGCAACATGCATCCAACAGTACTAAAGAGGCAGCTTCTGAAGAAGCTTATGATCCTGAGTACCCTGCCATGGCAGAGGTTAATTACATGGGTGAACCTTATGGAAACACCTATAACTCATCATGGAGAAATCATCCAAATTTCTCATGGAAGGATCAACAAAAGCCTCAACAAGGCTTTAACAATGGTGGACGCAACAGGCTGAGCAATAGCAAGCCTTTTCCATCATCTTCTCAGCAACAGATAGAGAATTCTGAACAAAGCACTTCTAATTTAGCCAATCTAGTATCTGATCTGTCAAAGGCCACTTTCAGTTTCATGAGTGAAACAAGATCCTCCATTAGGAATCTGGAGGCACAAGTGGGCCAACTGAGTAAGAAAGTCATTGAAACTCCTCCCAGTATTCTCCCAAGCAATACAGAAGAGAATTCGAAAGGAGAGTGCAAGGCCATTGATATAATCAATATGGCCGAATGCACAAGGGAGGAGGAGGACGAAAATCCTAATGAGGAAGACCTCCTGGGACGTCCCTCAAGCAAGAAGGAGTTTCCTATTAAGGATCCAAAGGAATCTGAGGCTCATATAGAGACCATAGAGATTCCATTAAATCTCCTTCTACCATTGGTGGACGAAATTGTGATCTATTGTCTTTGTACTTGTATGAAATTTAATAATTGTCTCTATTTGAATTCACAACTCCGTTCAACTAACCAGCAAGTGTACTGGGTCGTCCAAGTAATAAACCTTACGTGAGTAAGGGTCGATCCCACAGAGATTGTTGGTATGAAGCAAGCTATGGTCACCTTGTAAATCTCAGTTAGGCAGATTAATTTGGTTTATGGTTTCGAAAATTTGTAATAAAATAGAAAATAAAAAGGGATAGAAATACTTATGTAAATCAATAGTGGGAATTTCAGATAGGTGTATGGAGATGCTGTATTCCTCTTGAAACTCTACTTCACTACTCGCTCTTCCTTCAATCCTTCTTATTCCTTTCCATGGCAAGCTGTATGTAGGGCATCACTATCATCAATGGCTACTTTTAATCCTCTCGGAAAAATGGTCCTATGCGCTGTCACTGCACGGCTAATCGTCTGGAGGCATCACCCTTGGTTGATAGCTACATCCCATCCTCTCAGTGAAAATGGTCCAAATGCTCTGTCACAGCACGGCTAATCATCTGTCGGTTCTAAATCAGGTTGGAGTAGAATCCATTGATTCTTTTGCGTTTGTCACTAACGCCCAGCCTTCAGGAGTTTGAAGCTCGTCACAGTCATTCAATACCGGAATCCTACTCGGAATACCACAGACAAGGTTAGACTTTCCGGATTCCCAGGATCCTACTCGGAATACCACAGACAAGGTTAGACTTTCCGGATCCTCATGAATGCCGCCATCTATCTAGCTTATACCACGAAGATTCTGTTGGGGAATCTAAGAGATATGCGCCCGGCCTAAAGTAGAACGGATGTGGTTGTCAATCATGCGCGTTCATAGGTGAGAATGATGATGAGTGTCACGGATCATCACATTCATCAAAGTGTTGTGCAACGTATATCTTGGAATAAGAACAAGCGAGAATTGAATAAAAAGTAATAGTAATTGTATTGAAACTTGAGGTACAGCAGAGCTCCACACCATTAATCTATGGTGTGCAGAAACTCCACCGTTGAAAATACATAAGTAAAAGGTTCAGGCATGGCCGAATGGCCAGCCCCCTGAGTGATCAAGAGACCGAATAATCAAAGGCTAAACAGTCAAGAGATTAAACTGTCAAAAGATGTCTAATACAATAGTTAAATGTTCTATTTATAATAAACTAGCTCCTAGGGTTTACATGAGTAAGTAATTGATGCATAAATCCACTTCCGGGGCCCACTTGGTGTATGTTTGGGCTGAGCTTGATCAATCCACGAGCTGAGGCTTCTCTTGGAGTTGAACTCCGAGTTATGACGTGTTTTGGGCGTTCAACTCCGGATCATGACGTTTTTCTGGCGTTTAACTCCAGACAGCAGCATGTACTTGGCGTTCAACGCCAAGTTACATCGTCAATTTCCGAATAAAGTATGGACTATTATATATTGCTGGAAAGCTCTGGATGTCTACTTTCCAACGCCGTTGAGAGCGCGCTATTTGGAGTTCTGTAGCTCCAGAAAATCCATTTCGAGTGCAGGGAGGTCAGATTCCAACAGCATCAGCAGTCCTTTTGTCAGCCTTTTTCAGAGTTTTGCTCAAGTCCCTCAATTTCAGCCAGAATTTACCTGAAATCACAGAAAAACACACAAACTCATAGTAAAGTCCAGAAATGTGAATTTAACATAAAAACTAATGAAAACATCCCTAAAAGTAGCTTGAACTTACTAAAAACTACCTAAAAACAATGCCAAAAAGCGTATAAATTATCCGCTCATCACAACACCAAACTTAAATTGTTGCTTGTCTCCAAGCAACTGAAAATCAAATAGGATAAAAAGAAGAGAATATACTATAAATTCCAAAATATCAATGAATATTTATTATAATCAGATGAGCGGGACTTGTAGCTTTTTGCTTCTGAACAGTTTTGGCATCTCACTTTTTCCTTTGAAGTATAGAATGATTGGCTTCTCTAGGAACTTAGAATTTCGGATAGTGTTATTGACTTTCCTAGTTAAGCATGTTGATTCTTGAACACAGCTATTTATGAGTCTTGGCCGTGGCCCTAAGCACTTTGTTTTCCAGTATTACCACCGGATACATAAATGCCACAGACACATAACTGGGTGAACCTTTTCAGATTGTGACTCAGCTTTGCTAGAGTCCCCAGTTAGTGGTGTCCAGAGCTCTTAAGCAAACTCTTTTTGCTTTGGATCACGACTTTAACCACTCAGTCTCAAGCTTTTCACTTGGACCTTCATGACACAAGCACATGGTTAGGGACAGCTTGATTTAGCCGCTTAGGCCTGGATTTTATTTCCTTGGGCCCTCCTATCCATTGATGCTCAAAGCCTTGGATCCTTTTTACCCTTGCCTTTTGGTTTTAAGGGCTATTTGGCTTTTCTGCTTGCTTTTTCTTTTTCTTTCTATTTTTTTTTTCGCAAGCTTCTTCTTGTTCACTGCTTTTTCTTGCTTCAAGAATCAATTTCATGATTTTTCAGATCCTCAATAACATTTCTCTTTGTTCATCATTCTTTCAAGAGCCAACAATTTTAACATTCATAAACAACAAGATCAAAAGACATATGCACTGTTCAAGCATTCATTCAGAAAACAAAAGTATTGTCACCACATCAATATAATTAAACTAAATTCAAAGATAAATTCGAAATTTATGTACTTCTTGTTCTTTTGAATTAAAACATTTTTCATTTAAGAGAGGTGAAGGATTAATGGATTTTATTCATAGCTTTAAGACATGGTTACATACTAATGATCATGAAATAAAGACACAAAACATAGATAAACACAACATTAAAAACCGAAAACAGAAAGAAATAAAGAACAAGGAATGAATCCACCTTTAGTGGCGTCTTCTTCTTGAAGGACCAACAATGTCCTTAAGCTCTTCTATGTCCCTTCCTTGCCTTTGTTGCTCCTCCCTCATTGCTCTTTGGTCTTCTCTTATTTCTTGGAGAATGATGGAGTGCTCATGATGTTCCACCCTTAGTTGTTCAACATTGTGGCTCAAATCTTCTAAGGAAGTGTTGAGTTGTTCCCAATAGTTGTTGGGAGGAAAGTGCATCCCTTGAGGCATCTCAGGGATTTCTTGATGATGAGCTTCCTCATGCATCTCTTGAGAACCGTGAAGGGTCTCTCTTGCTTGCTCCATCCTCTTCTTGGTGATGGGCTTATCCTCTTCAATGGAGATGTCTCCTTCTATGATAACTCCAACTGAGTAACATAGATGGCAAATAAGGTGAGGAAAAGCTAGCCGTGCCATGGGTGAGGGCTTGTCAGCTATTTTGTAGATTTCATTGGAGATGACCTCATGAACTTCTACTTCCTCTCCAATCATGATGCCATGAATCATGATGGCCCGATCCACAGTAACTTCAGATCGGTTGCTAGTAGGAATGATGGAACGTTGAATGAACTCCAACCATCCTCTAGCTATAGGCTTAAGGTCCAGTCTTCTTAGTTGGACTGGCTTGCCTTTGGAGTCTCTCTTCCATTGAGCTCCTTCCACACAAATGTCCATAAGGACTTGGTCCAACCTTTGATCAAATTTGACCCTTCTAGTGTAGGGGCGTTCATCTCCTTGCATCATGGGCAAGTGGAATGCCAACCTCACATTTTCCGGACTAAAATCTAAGTATTTCCCCCGAACCATTGTGAGATAATTCTTTGGACTCGGGTTCATACTTTGAGCATGGTTCCTAGTGATCCATGCATTGGCATAGAACTCTTGAACCGTTAAGATTCTGACTTGTTGTATGGGGTTGGTTAGGACTTCCCAACCTCTTCTTCGGATTTCATGTCGGATCTCCGGATACTCATTTTTCTTGAGCTTGAAAGGGACCTCAGGGATCACCTTCTTCTTTGCCACAACATCATAGAAGTGGTCTTGATGGCTCTTGGAGATGAATCTTTCCATCTCCCATGACTCGGAGGTGGAAGCTTTTGTCTTCCCTTTTCCTTTTCTAGAGGATACTCCGGCCTTAGGTGCCATTGATGGTAATGGAAAAACAAAAAGCTTATGCTTTTACCACACCAAACTTAAAATATTGCTCGCCCTCGAGCAAGAGAAGAAAGAAGAGAAGAAGAAGAAGAAGAAAATCTGGTAGAGAGGGAGAGATGTAGGTTCGGTTAAGTGGGAGAAGAGGGGTTTGTGTTGTGTGAAAATGAAGTAGAATGGAAGGGAATTTATAGGGAGAGGGGGGAGTGTAGTTTCGGCTATTTTGGGTGGGAAGGGGTGGGAAAATGGTTTTGAATTTTTGAAGGTAGGTAAGGTTTATGGGGAAGAGTGGATGGATGTGAGTGGTGAAGGGGGTAATTGGGAAGAGTAATTGAGGTGATTGGTGAAGAGTGTTGGGAAGTGTGACATGGGGAATAGGAGAGTGTGATTAGGATTAGGAGGTAAGGTGGGAATATGGTAGGTGGGGATCCTGTGGGGTCCACAGATCCTGAGGTGATCCTGTGGGGTCCACAGATCCTGAGGTGTCAAGGAATTCCATCCCTGCACCAAATAGGCATGTAAATTGCCTTTGCACACCATTCTGGCGTTTAAACGCCGTGTGGTGCACATTCTGGGCGTTCAACGCCCATGTAAAGCATGTTTCTGGCGTTGAACGCCAGTTTCATGCTTGTTACTGGCGTTCAGCGCCAGCTTTTCTTCTCTGGGCACATTCCTGGCGTTCAGCGCCAGAATATTGCTTGTTTCTGGCGTTCAGCGCCAGAATGATGCTCTGTTCTGGCGTTGAACGCCGGCCAGATGCATCTTACTGGCGTTGAATGCCAGCCTGTGCTTCCTCCAGGGTGCGAATTTTTTTCTGCTGTTTTTGACTCTGTTTTTAATTATTATGATTTTTTCGTGACTCCTCATGATCATGTACCTAAGAAAACACAAAATAACAATAAAATAAAATAAAATAAAAATTAGATAAAATTGGGTTGCCTCCCAACAAGCGCTTCTTTAATGTCAATAGCTTGACAGTGGCTCTCATGGAGCCACAAGGTGATCAGGTCAATGTTGTATAGTTGCCAACACCAAACTTAGAGTTTGGATATGGGGTCTTAACACCAAACTTAGAGTTTGGTTGTGGCATCACAACACCAAACTTAGAGTTTGACTGTGTGGGCTCTTCTTGACTCTGAACTGAGAGAAGCTCTTCATGCTTACTCTCTTCTGTCACAGAGGGATGGCCATGTGCCTTAAACACAAGGTAGTCCCCATTCAATTGAAGGACTAATTCACCTCTGTTGACATCTATCACAGCTCCTGCTGTGGCTAGGAAAGGTCTTCCAAGGATGATGCAATCATCCTCTTCCTTCCTAGTGTCTAAGATTATGAAATCAGCAGGGATGTAAAGGCCTTCAACCTTTACTAACACGTCCTCTACTATTCCATAAGCTTGTCTTAATGACTTGTCCGCCAGTTGTAATGAGAACAAGGCAGGTTGTACCTCAATGATCCCCAGCTTCTCCATTACAGAGAGTGGCATAAGATTTATCCCTGACCCCAGATCACACAGAGCTTTTTCAAAGATCATGGTGCCTATGGTACAAGGTATTAAGAACTTGCCAGGATCTTGTTTCTTTTGAGGTAGAATTTTCTGAATCCAAGTATCCAGTTCATTAATGAGCAAGGGAGGTTCACTTTCCCGAGTCTCATTACCAAATAACTTGGCATTCAGCTTCATGATAGCTCCTAAATATTGAGCAACTTGTTCTCCAGTCACATCTTTATCCTCTTCAGAGGATGAATAGTCTTCAGAGCTCATGAATGGCAGAAGGAGATTTAATGGAATCTCTATGGTCTCTATAAGAGCCTTAGATTCCTTTGAATCCTTAATAGGAAACTCCTTCTTGCTTGAGGGACGTCCCAGGAGGTCTTTCTCACTAGGATATTCGTCCTCCTTCTCCCTTGTGCATTTGGCCATTTTGACTAAATCAATGGCCTTGCACTCTCCTTTTGGATTCTCTTCTGTATTGCTTGGGAGAATACTGGGAGGAGTTTCAATGACTTTCTTACTCAGCTGGCCCACTTGTGCCTCCAGATTTCTAATGGAGGATCTTGTTTCACTCATGAAACTGAAAGTGGCCTTTGACAGATCAGAGACTACATTGGCTAAATTAGAAGTGTTTTGTTCAGAATTCTCTGTCTGTTGCTGAGAAGATGATGGATATGGCTTGCTATTGTTCAGCCTATTACGTCCACCATTATTAAAGCCTTGTTGAGGCTTTTGTTGATCCTTCCATGAGAAATTTGGATGATTTCTCCATGATGAGTTATAGGTGTTTCCATAAGGTTCACCCATGTAATTAACCTCTGCCATGGCAGGGTTCTCAGGATCATAAGCTTCTTCAGAAGCTGCCTCTCTAGTACTGTTGGATGCATGTTGCCATCCATTCAGATTTTGAGAGATCATGTTGACCTGTTGAGTCAACACTTTGTTCTGAGCCAGTGGCATTTAGAGTAGTATCAATTTCAAGAACTCCTTTCTTCTGAGGCATCC